>NC_087214.1:26935191-27009230 GCF_015104395.2 Macrobrachium nipponense
AAAGTACTCATTTCTGTAAAGAGGCCAAAATTTTCAACACTTTTTATTCTAGCTCCCCCAAAAGTATCCAGTACCGTCAGTACAACTCACGCGGTGCACTGTAGGCGTTCCCATTCCTTCTTCCATCTGGCTGTCCAACCACTCCAACTTCCGCAGATTTTTTATAGCGATAGTAATTAGCGAATCGAATTATACGACGTTAGGTGAACCATTTCTCATGAGGAGGTCTCGGGGGGGTTTCTCTCTTCACCAGATATCTATAATTTCTCCTCAAACAGACTTTGAGGAAATGATGTGATTTTCATTCTCTGGTTATTACTGTATAAAAACGAGCGTCGAAATATTTTATGTTAGCAGATAAACTGAGTAAGTCATAAGGATGTTTTTTTTTTTTTTTTTTTTCACCAGAAGTGCCATTTCTCATCACAGGACCTTGAACAATTGACTATTTCAGCCTTTGGTTGCAATTATATAAATACAAGGGATTAAATATTATATGTAAACGGGTAAACGAATAACCCTCTTTATTTCAATGTTGTGATATAAACACCGGCCAAGCTCCCGTTTTGGGAACCATAGGCAGTATCTACATCAATTTGACATTTTTGCTGTATTTTTGGGATTAAGAGGATTTCCCTACAAAGAAAGTCCCTGTTGCTTTTGAAGGTTTATGAGTGAAGACCGGGCCATTAGTCCCTGTGGGATTTGGTGATTTCATTTTCATTAATGTCAATTTGATTATTAAGGTGGTTGGCTATGAAATTGCATTATTGGATGTAAACTGTAATTCTGTTTTATTTCCTGGACAATATAGTACCTGTTTTTTGTATGTGTGTGTGTGTGTGTGTGTGTGTGTGTGTGTGTGTGTGTGTGTGTGTGTGTGTGTGTGTGTGAGAGAGAGAGAGAGAGAGAGAGAGAGAGAGAGAGAGAGAGAGAGAGAGAGAATTATTAGGAGATACTTAAAGAGGTTGGTATTGTTCCCAAATCCTTTTATTTATATGGTGGCTTAAGTTGGGAATATTGACAATGTGGTCAGCTGACCTGTGGTTGGTTGCAGCATGCGCTGGGAGTGATTAGTTCTCCATCACGAATTGTTCTCGGGATAATGTTTTTTTTGTTTTTAGAGAAAGCACACACACACAAACATTATATATATATATATATATATATATATTATATATATATATATATATATATATATATATATATATATATATATATATATATATTATATATATATATATATATATATATATATTTTATATATAGTGACGGATTTATGGCCAAGGTTCAGAGAATATAAAGTTCTTCCATAGGTCACATAAAATAAGAAAGGTTTAATTTCAAAACAGAACAAAAATTAGCACTTTAATATTTAATAATGAAACAAGTTTACATAATTATGTTAATACCTCTTACCGCATAAAACAAGAAACACTCAACAATCCTGCACCGCACAAATAACAATAAATAAACCTTAATAAACTAAATTTTAATATAAGTTACGTTACCAGTTTCACAAAGGTTCACTCAAATTTATATAACAGAACATTAATACATTACAAAAAACTGAAGAATAAGAAGACAGCTACTCCAATAGGACACTTATCACAGTAAGAGGACCAGGTGAGACTAACTATGCAGGATATAGGTGGTCCGAAGAAAACTAAAAGAAGGCGGGGAAAACCAAAGCACTCTGAAAACGGGACAACTAAAAATATAACTAGGGATCTTAAAAACAGTTACAGGATGAACAGTACCCGGATAAATAGGGATGGGTTTTGGTGTCAGGAAGGGCATCCGGGCTGTAAAAATCTGTGCCAAAACCAAAAATGGAATGAGCCGAAATATGGAAAGAGGTAATGCTAGGGCGTACTCCGTAAACGACGCACAGAGACATCGCCCTAACTCTGTGGTAAGGCGAGGGCTACTGCATCAGGAGCGGGTGCAGCTAAAGAAGCGAGCTCACATTGGGTTCAGAGTATGTCAGCTAAATGTTGGGTTCCATGACTGGGAGAGGTAGAGAATTGGCTGACTTGATGAGAGAAAAGAAAGTAGATGTTGTGTGTGTGCAAGAAACGCGGTGGAAAGGAAATAAAGCTAAGAGTTGGAGATGGATATAAGCTATATTATAGTGGAGCAAATAACAAGTAGAAATGGAGTTGGCATAGTACTGTCTAGTGAACTAAAGAACTCGGTAATAGAAGTGCATAGAAAGAATGACCGTATCATCAGATTGAAGATATGTTATGGAGGAGAGATTCTGAATATTGTATAAGCGCAATAATGCACCACAAGTTGGTTGCACAGAAGAAGAGAAAGGGAATTTCTGGAGAGACATGGATGGAATAATGCAAGAACTGGAAGAGCATGAGAGGGTGATAGTTGGGGCAGATTTGAATGGCCATGTCGGAAGTGAAAATGAGGCGATTGGGCGGGTGCATGGGGGCCATGGAATTGGGGAGAGAACCCAGAAGGAGAGAGTGTAGTGGACTTTGCTGGTGTCATTCGACATGGCAATAGTAAACACATTTTTTGAGAAGAAAAGGGAACACCTAATAACATATAGGAGTGGGGGAAGATTCTCCCAGATAGACTATTTCTTGTATAAAAGGATAAATCTGGTGGAGGTCAAGAACTGCAAAGTTATTCCAGGCGACCATGTTAGCCCCCCAACCCCCAACAGGCTGCTATGTATGGACTTTAAGTTGAAAAGGGAAAGAAAAAACATAAAGCTAAAGGGATAAGGAAAATTAAATGTACGAATTACAGAAGGAAGGGGATAAGAAGAGAGAGTTTAAGAGGAGGGTTTTGGAGGATATTGATATAGGGATTGAAGATGTTCAAAGAATGGTGGGCACTAATGCGCAGTAATAAGAAGGCATGGAAAGGAGCTGCTAGGAGAGACATCTGGTATCATATGGAAGAAAAGGATAGTTGGTGGGATGAAGACATTGAGAAAAGTAGTAAAAGATAAGGAGGAGGCAAAGAAAAGATGGGAAGAGTCACAGTCAGTGGAAGACAGAAATAGGTACAGAGAGAAAAACAAGGTGGTGAAAAGGTGGTAGCCCAAGCTAAAGCAAAGTCGTATGTGAGTGTATAATGACTGGTGGGGACAAAGGAAGGATTAAAGAAGATGATGAAGCTATCAAAGGCTAGAAATAAGAGCACCAAAGATATAACACACATCAAACAAATAAAGAATCAAGAGGGTGTAGTGCTTAGAAAGGAGGAAGACATTGTGAAGAGATGGAAAGAATATTTCGAACAGTTGTTAAATGAAGAAAATAATAGACTAATAAGAGAGGATGGGCAAGTGAACATTGGCATGGTAATGAGGTTTTCTAGGCAAGAGGTACTAAATGCACTGAAGAAGATGAAGAATGGGAAGGCAACCGGACCAGACATGATCCCGGTGGAGGCATGAAAAAAGCATTAGGAGATGAAGGAGTGGATATACTGTACGATCTTATGATAAAGATCCTTGAACAGGAAAAGATACCAAATGAGTGGCGTGGGAGTATATTGATCCCAATTTTTAAAGGGAAAGGCGATGTCCAAGAGTGTGGTAATTATAGGGGCATTAAATTGATGTCCCACACTTTGAAGATACTGGAAAGGATGATAGATGCTAGACTGAGAGAAGAAGTACAAATAGGTAAAGCGCAGATGGGATTTATGAAGGGAAGGGGTGGGAACAACAGATGGTATATTTTGTCTGAGGCAAATAATGGAGAAATTCGGGGAAAGACAAAGGGACCTACTATGGTATTCATTGACCTTGAAAAGGCTTATGACAGAGTCCCGAGACAAGAGGTATGAGGAGCCTGAGGGAGAAGATGGTGCCAGAGAAGTATGTGCGATTGATACAAGAGATGTACCGGAATGTATTTACCAGAGTGAGGAGCAGTGTTGGGGAGACAGAAGGTTTTGAGGTGAGAGTAGGATTACACCAGGGGTCGGCTCTGAGCCCATTTATCTTTAACATAGTGATGGATGTTATAATAGAGGAAGTAAGGGAGACAGTACCATGGAACATATTGTATGCGGATGATATTGTTCTGTGTGCAGAGAGCAGGGAAGATCTGGAAGTGAAATTGGAAAGATGGAGACAAGTACTGGAGGACAGAGGAATGAGAATAAGTAGATCCAAGACAGAATATATGTGTACCACCACTGAGGGGGATGATAGAGAAAGTATTCAGCTTGGTGGAGAGCAAATAAGGAGAGTTGATAAGTTTAAGTATTTGGGAATCTTTTGTTAACGCTGGAGGAAGTATGGAAGAAGAAGTAAAACATCGGGTACAGGCAGGCTGGAACAACTGGAGAGCGGCCTCGGGAGTTCTTTGTGACAAAAGAGTGCCGCTTAGGTTAAAAGGAAAATTTCACAAGACGGTGGTAAGAACAGCAATGCTGTATGGTACGGAAACAGCAAGCATGAGAAAAGCAGAGCAGAAGAAGATTGATGTGGCAGAAATGAGAATGCTTAGGTGGATGTCTGGGGTAACAATAGTGGATAGGATCTAAATGACTACATAAGGGGGTCAACTAAGGTGGTGGAAGTATCAAAGAAAGTGCAGGAGGGGAGGCTGAGATGGTATGGACACCTGTTGAGGAGAGATGAGGACACGCTGGGAGACATACTATGGGAGTGGAGGTGCAAGGAAGAAGAAAGAGAGGGAGACCAAGAAAGAGATGGAAGGACTGTGTGAGAGGAGATTTACATGAGAAGGGAATTGATGAGGCAGAAGAGCAAGATAGAAATAGATGGAAACGGCTCATCCGAAACGGCGACCCAATATAAAAAAATGGGAAAAAGCTGGGAAGAAGAAGAAGATAGCTATACAAAATTAAGAGGTCAATCTGGCAGATGGGTGACACCTCCCCCTTAGAGGACGAGCCCAACATAGTGGCTCGTAGAAAAAGAGGCCAATAAGGCGAAGACGGACGATACTGTAGACTGGTAAGGGGGTATCATGTTAAGGAGGCAGTCGCGATAAGGCATCGCCATGATGTTCTCTGTTCCTCTGATGTGGTGGATCTGCAGAGGGAACTTCTGCAGATAGATGGACCAGCGTAGTAGACGTTTGTTGTGGGACTTCATCTTGTCGAGGAAGGTCAAGGGGGTTGTGGTCGGTGAAGACTAGTACTCAGCAGCACCTAGTAAGTAGCATTCATATCTTTGCAGGGCGAGTACCAAACTAAGTGCTTCCTTCTCAATGGTGCTGTAGACTTTTGGTGATGCTTGAACTTAGTGGAGGTGTAGCTGACGGGGTGAAGTATACCGTCTGACTCTTGGAGTAGCACCCCTCCAGCTCCTGCATCACTAGCATAGAATCTCCTGTAGTTATGAGGGCTAACCCTAAGAATCTTTAAGGACTTTCTGGTGTCGGAACATGGTACTCTAGAACAGCTTTTACATTGGCAGTTTTTGGTCGAACATTACCATCCCCAACAATGTGGCCCAAGTAGTTAACAGTAGCTTTACAGAACACGGATTTTTTAAGATTTACGGTTAATCCAGCCTCTTCTAACCTACGGAACAAACACTTGAGTCTATTCAAATGTTCTTCCCAAGGCTGTCCAGTGACTATTATATCAAGGTAACAATAAACACCTTCCAAATCTTGGATGATAAAGTTTACAAGGCGCTGAAAGGTAGATGGGGCATTGGTAAGGCCAAAAGGCATGACCTCGTACTGAAAGAGTCCAAAGGGTGTAATGAAAGCAGATATTAACTTAGCTCTTTCAGTTAATCCTACCTGATAATAGCCCTTTAAGAGGTCTATCTTAGTTACAAACTTTGCTTGTCCTACTGAATCTATTAAATCATCAATGAGTGGCAAAGGGTAGGAATCTTTAATTGTGACATTGTTAATCTTTCTATAGTCTGTACAAAATCTGTAGCTACCGTCCTCTTTTGGAACTAGGATGCAAGGTGAAGCCCATGGTGATTTACTCTGTCTTGCTAGACCATGCCGGAGAACATATTCGACTTCCTCCTTCATTTTGTTCTTCTCAGGACCCACACGATAGGACTGCTGACGAATGGGTGTTGTACCAGGAACCAGCTCGATGTCATGTAGCAGCAAATCACTTTTCCTGGGAAAATCATTAAAGAGTGTTGAATTGCTAGAGATTACATTCTTTAAGTCTTGCGACTGCCAAGGAGAGAGGTGGCTCAAGAATAGATTCAGGTTATTTAGAACCTCTGTATTGGTTTGTGGCATGGAGGAAGCAATAAGGTCTTCCAATGAATTTTCCTCCCCTGGTGTCTCTACCTTAATATTAAGATTAACAACAGTCTCACTAGAACCATTTCCAGTTTCCCTAGAGTGATAAGCCTTTAGTAAATTAACATTAATGATCTGATTGGGTTTTCTACGATCTGGAGTTTTGATAATGTAGGTATTATTGTTTACATTTTTTATGATGGGATAGGGCCCACAAAACTTAGCTTTAAGAGGGGAACCAGGGACAGGAAGGTAGGCTAACACCAGGTCATTAGGTTTAAATTTTCTGACTTTACAAGCTTTATCATAGTTTCTCTTCATTAAGATCTGTTGACCCCTTAATTTCTCCCCAGCAATTTTCCTAACCTGCATTAATGTGCTTTTAAGTTTATTCATATATTGTTGAATGGTTGGCTAGACTCAGAAGGAGTGTCAAAACCGTTCCTCTTTAATTACTGAAAGAGGGCCTCTAACTGACCTCCCAAACAACATCTCATAGGGTGAAAAACCAAGGGACTCATGGGGAACTTCCCTGATAGCAAATAGAAGAAAATCAATGCCCTCATCCCACTCAAGTTGACTTTCAACACAAAATTTCCTAAGCATACTCTTGAAAGTTTGGTGCCAACGCTCGAGGGCACCCTGAGACTCTGGGTGATAGGCAGCAGACAAGGTTTGTTTGATATTTAGTTCTTTAAGTACCTGGACAAAAAGGTCACTGGTGAAATTTGACCCTCGATCACTTTGTATTTCCTTTGGGATACCGAAATTCGTGAAAACTTTAAGTAAAGAATTAGCAATGTTCTTAGCAGAAATGTTACGAAGAGGGATAGCAGTAGGGTATCGGGTCGTAGGACATAGTGAGCAAGTATTGATTACCTTTATTGGTTTTTGGTAAAGGACCAAAGTTATCTATAATTATCTTACTAAAAGGTTCATCAGGGACTAAGATTGGTTGTAAAGGTGCCGTTGGGTATTAACTGGTTAGGTTTTCCTGATATCTGACATACAGACAAGTGCGAACAAATTTTGCTACATCCTTTTTCATATTGGGCCAAAAGAAACAATTCAAAATCTTACAATAGGTCTTATGAACTCCTAAATGTCCTCCATAGGCATCATGAGCTATTTCCATTACAGAATTCCTAACAGAAAGAGGTAGCACAATTTGTCGCTTTTCACTCCAGGTGTCTTCACTAGATCTCTTAGGGGGACTAAAACCTCATTAACAAATCAGATTCAAAGTAAAACCATGGGGATTTGTTAATCTCACTTCTAGAAACCGCTTGGTCATGAAGCTTACTTAAAGTGTTATCGTGCTTCTGAGCTTCAATAAGGTTATCTCTACTCATAACATTTTGTGCTTCGAAATTACAGAAGTGACTTTAGATTCATCCGAACTAGATTTCTGGCTACGAGTGACAACACAAGAAGGATTTACAGAGCAATCGGGATCAGGTTCAAGGTTTTCACCTACAAGTTTCTCCATTACAATGACATTGGGAACTACCAAACGTCCTGCAAGGTCATTAGCCAATAATAAAGTTACACCTTTTACTGGAAATTCATATCTCTTATGCCTACTAGCACGTTACCCTTCTTTATAGGACAATCAAGATGAACATTAGCAAGGGGAACTTTAGATATTTGTGAAAGGTCTTTCACGAGAACATGTTCATTAGTTACATAAGCTTCAATATTTGGGAGAGCATTCCTCAAAAGTAAACTTTGCGAAGCACCTGTGTCACGAAGTATCCTGACTTTATACTTATCCCCATCAAGAGTTCAAGCTACAGTTCCATCAAAAGTAAAATCATCAAATAGATTTACAGGCTTTTCAGAATGGATATGGGAAACAGGCTTAATCTGACCATCTGTTTTACCTTTAACGTTAAGAAAAGTTTTAATGGGTTCCGAAAAGGCAAGGAAGTTTTACATTTAGGATCTGGATAGTTTTTAATTGTGTGACAGTCTTTCTTACAATAACTACAACGTACGTAGACGCTTTTGCCGTATCAGTCAGAGTTTGAGTTTTTACTGGAGATGGTTTTTACATTCTGGTCGGTTCTCTTACGGTTGCCAAATTTATGTATTAAAGAGTAAGTGTCTGCTAGAGAAGCTGCCTTTAACAAGTCTTTCTTCCCTATCCTCTAAATACATCATAATGTTCAAAGGAAGCTTTCGTTTAAACTCTTCAAGTACAATCAAATTCTCTAATTCAGCAAAAGTACTTACTGCAGCAGATTTTACCCATTTCCTAAACTCCCTTAATTTCTCTGAAGCGAATTCTACATAGGTTTGAGTTGTGAACTTCGTTTTGTTACGAAAGGTCTGACGATATCCCTCGACAGAGGTTTGAAAAAGCATCCAAAATTGCTTGTTTAACATTCTGGTAATCTGTAGTATTTTCGAGATGTCTACAAACTTTCGCACGCTTTCCAGTTAATTTCGGCCTTAATAGCCAAACCACTGATCGCGTGGCCAATCCAAATGCAAGGCAGTCTCTTCAAAAGTCTTAAAATAATATTCAGGATCATAATCTGTGAATGTGGGAACCAACTTAATGTTTTTTGCTAAATCAAAGGGTTTCTCCTGAGCTTCCAAAACCGAAATTTCATGTTCCTTATTCTCTCTAGAAAGCTTTGCTTTTTCCTGTTCAAATTTAAGTGCTAACGACGCTTCATAGTGTAGTTTTTCTTTCTCTCTCTGAAGCTAACTGAAGTCTAGCTTTCTCCATCTCTAATTCTATTTAAGTCTCGACATTTGTCTCTCAGATTCTAATCGTTTCTCTTCGGCTTGTCTCTCCAACAATGCAAATTGTCTCTCTGATTCTAACCTTTTCTCTTCTGCTTGTCTCTCCGATTCTAATTTCTGTGCCGCAAGTTTCTCGCGTTCAAGGGAAATGCGCTCATATTCTAACTGCTGCTCGTGGGCTAGTACTGCTGGTTCACGAGTTATATACTGTCTAGCTTCATTGCCTAGTTTACCCACACGCATATAATGCTCAAGAATCTGGTTGCGAATTTCATTCTTCCGCATGCTACTCCTAGTTGCAATTGACAAATGACTAGCTAACTCGAGCAGCTCTAGTTTCTTAAGCATTTTGGATACTAGCTAACTCAGCAGAGGGATCCGCAACAAACTTCTGAACGTTAAATTGAGCCATGGTCAAAGTTAAAGAAAACTTACTTTAGTAAACAATTGAATTCCTGTTTTACAATTATAATAGACTAACACGTTCCTGCTGCCATTCAAGTAAATGCATTACAAACCACAATACAAAATTATGTTAGCGAGTTTATAGTTTCCCTACAAAATTACACAACAAGCATTACAAGTAATAAGATTATTTTAGGGTTTTCTAGGGAAAGGGACAGTCCCGATTCGAAAGCAAAAGGTAATAAAGAACAAGAGGGAGTGAAAACAATTTTTACATTCCCGATTCAAGCTGATATGGAGGAACTAAGGAAATAACCAGTTGGTCCTAAACAAGCGTTATTTACTCCAAACAACTTGAATGACAACTTACAAACTTTGTACGTCGGCGCAGAGAAAAAAATAAAGTAAATAAAGGTTTAAACGATTCCTCACCTATCGTCTAAACTACGCGATCCTGGTATCGTCCAACCCAGGGGAAATGACTGCACAAGTCGTAGTTGTAATTATAAAAGGACAAAATATGGATAAGAGCTTCCGGATAGCTCTCGTGAGTCTCTACGAGTCGTTGACTCTGTGAGGGCGAAAATGAAAAATATACTACTGCGTTAGCATTACCCAAAAGAGCAGAACCGTCTATAAACAATAATACGGAAAATGGTTTCACAGCGCGCACATATATATCATTAACCCTAATAACAGGTATTCAGAATGTTTACAATAAATCTTGAGTGAAACTAAAAATATTGAACACTATTTGCGGCGACAATTGTCTAACTGAATGAATCCCCAATACGGTAAACAAGATATATCCCGGACAGGCCCCCAATTTATGTGACTGCTTTATGGCCAAGGTTCAGAGAATATAAAGTTCTTCCATAGGTCACATAAAATAAGAAAGGTTTAATTTCAAAACAGAACAAAAATTAGCACTTTAATATTTAATAATGAAACAAGTTTACATAATTACGTTAATACCTCTTACCACATAAAAGAAGAAACACTTCAAACATCCTGCACCGCACAAATAACAATAAATAAACCTTAATAAACTAAATTTTAAATATACGTTACGTTACCAGTTTCACAAAGGTTCTCTCAAAATTTATATAACAGAACATTAATACATTACAAAAAACTGAAGAATAAGAAGACAGCTACTCCAATAGGACACTTATCACAGTAGAGGACCAGGTGAGACTAACTATGCAGGAAATAGGTGGTCCGAAGAAAACTAAAAGAAGGCGGGGAAAACCAAAAGCACTCTGAAAACGGGACAACTAAAAATATAACTAGGGATCTTAAAAACAGGTACAGGAATGAACTGTACATTTCCACAAAAATGAAAATCATAGCTATACAAAATTAAGATGTCAATCTGGCAGATGGGTGACAATATATATAATATATATATATATATATATATATATATATATATATATATATATATATATATATATATATATATAAATGTGTGTGTGTGTGTGTGTGTGTATATACATATATATATAATATATATATATACACACACACACACACACACATATATATATATTCTATATATATTATACTATATATATTTATATAATATTATTATATTATATATATATCTATATATATATATATATATAATAATATAATGGATTATATATAATAATTATTATATATTTTTAATACCATTTTATATATATATCTATATATATTATATATATCCATATATATATGTATATATATTTATATGGATATATATATATATATATATATATATATATATATATATATATATATATATATATATTATATATATATATATAAGCTAATACCACGGGAAATGATAGTCAGGAATCCAAGCGCTTTCGTCTTTATTCAGACATCGTCAAGGAGCTACTAAAGTACAATCGGAGAGGAAGGCCTCAGGTACAAACAAGATCAGGAATACCAGATGGTTAATTATCAAAAGGGTAAAAATTAAAAGGGATAATCCAGGATTATCGGATATCCACACGGTCACAAACTTAAACAGATTCTGACCCTAACCGAAATTACAAAGTATCTTTACAGTCCAAAACATGTAAAAACTGAATATATTAATTTTTTGTTGCTATATTTATCTACAACTTTTTTCATTACGAAAGCATCACGTTTAAATAAACCAAGACTTAAATTTAGAACATTTCTATTATTTGACTTGATAAAACAAGATTCAATGATATTCCTTTTAACTGTGTCATTACATGGGACTAAGGCTCTTGCTTGACTCCAGTTAATAGGATGGTCTAAATCTCTCATATGTACAAATAATGCATTCGATATTTGCCCAGTTCTCACAGAATATTGATGTTGCTTAAGACGCTGTGAAAGAGATTTCCCGGTCTGTCCGTAATAGATTTTATCACACTTTTTGCAAGGAATTTCATATATGCAGCCTGGAAGAATCTTTAGGAGAATTTTTGATTACTAAACTCTTGACATTAATATTTACTGAAAACAACATTTATGTTAAAAAGCTTTTAAAATTCTAGGAATATCTAAAAACCTTCATCATAAGGTAATTTTAGAATGTTATGCTTACTAAATTCAAGTTTGTCATTAGTTGAATAAAATGTTTTTCTAGCTCTTTTCCATGCCACATCTACAAAAGTCCTTGGTATTTAAGTTTCAATGCAATATCATAAATAGTTTTAATTTCAGCGTCAATAAACTGCGGGCTACAGACACGTAAAGCCCTTAGGAACATCCCAGAAAAAACAGAGAATTTAACATTTTGATGGTGATTGGAGTAGTAATGAACAAAAGAGGCAATATTAGTTGATTTTCGAAAGACTGAAAAGGGGAAATTTCTATCATTTCTATGGACAGTTACATCAAGAAAATTCAAATTACAATTTCTTTCTTCCTCTACAGTAAATTTTATAGAAGGGACTAAATTATTGAGATTATTAAGGAATTCCTGGAGGTTTTCGTGAACTGGCCAAATACAGAAGATATCATCCACGTATCTAGATCAAATAACTTTTTGGGGCAAAATTCTTGGTGATAGTTTTGTCTCAAAAAATTTTCCATGTAAATATTGCTAAGGACAGGAGATAAGGGATTACCCATGGCCATGCCAAACTTTTGTACAAAATTCCCCATTGAAACAAAATTTACTATCTTTGATACATAACCTTATGAGACTAATGAGATTTTCTACCTTTAAGGGAATGTCATGACGCTCTAATTCCTCTTCCAAATATTCAAGTAAGTCATCTACAGGCACTTTTGTAAATAAAGAGACAACATCAAAACTAACCATATTAAAATCATAATTCAAATTTAAACTATTCAATTTTTTTTATAAAATCAACATTGTTTTTAACATTCGTGTTAGAAATATTTCCTACCAAAGGAGTAAGAATTTTTACAAGCCATTTAGATAAATTATACGAAACTGAGCCCACTGAACTAATGATTGGTCTGATAGGGTTATTGATTTTATGTGTCTTGACTAACCATACATGTAAGGTAGGGAGGCGCATTGCGGTGTAAACTGTTTAATTAAATGGTCCAAGCCCTTCAAAATGGATTTAATTTGTTTATTAAAATGGGAGTTAACTGTCTGTGTAGGGTCAGACCTCAGTTTCGTATAAGTATCAGTGTCATTTAGCAATGTCATTATTTTACTTATATAGTCACTTTTATTCATAATTACCACTGCATTAGATTTATCTGCTTTTGTCACCTTCACTGTTTCGTCTTCTTTAATTTTCTTAAAAGCCTGGAGAAATCTCACGGGTACATTAGGGGGAGAAGGTTACTCATAGCACCATACACAATACCTTTACAAATATTGATATCATCAGGGCATAGGTTTTGATTCAATTTTTCTAAATAACAAAAGGATTTTGAGATGTCGACACAGTCCAGGTTACCATTAAATACACCAAAGCTTAACCCATATCCCAAAGCCGCTGTCGTAGCACTATCCACTGGTTTGTCAGATAAATTAATCATGAAGTCCACGTTGGCATGCTTAGTCCAGTCGCTTTTGCATTTACCTACCCAAATACCTTAGCCAAATCCCTGATTAACGTCCAACAAAAGACATCTCCCAAAGACTCTGGGGTATATGAGATCCCATGCCAGGACTGTGACCAATCTTACATCGGATTTACAGGTAAATCACTTCCCCAGAGATTAATACAACACAAACGGTCAGTTAGGTATGGACAACAGAACTCGGCTATTTTCAACCATATAAATGAACATAACCATAGAATAAACTGGAATATGTCACGTGTAATTTATAGCAGCAACTGCCGGTACAAGAGTCAAATGATGGAATCGGCCTTAATAAAAGAGAAGCAGGTAATGAACATCTCAAAGGGAATTGGATATCAGATATCGTCGACGCAGTGTTCATTCAACCAACGCTTAAGAAGATTAAAGGAAGATTATCAGCGGGGGTGACCTAAATTGGCTTACTTGTGGACGAATCTCTTGGTATAAATAACACCTTTTCTGTAAACTTTTCTCATTCATATACCTGAAGAGAGAGACAGCAGTCTCTGAAATATAGTACTTTTCTCTCTCACATTTTGGTGTTTTTATGGCTCCTTTTATTAGATGGAATTCTGTTGTTACAGAACATTTTTACCAGTCATATATATATATATATCATATATATATCTATATATATATATATAATATATATATATATATATATATATATATATATATACATACTATATATATATATATATATATGTATGTATGTATTAGTATGTATGTATTGTTATTGTATTTATGCCCTTCTTGCTTTAAATCAATGGCGCGTCTGTCGCAACGTTGTATAAATTTGTGATGAAACTCGTTTAACATATGAGAAAAATGGCTTCCATATTTCTTTTGAAGAACTAATCTTCTATGAAGGCTTCTGTGATAAACGATAATAAGAGAAGGGATGGATTGTCTTGTTGTTCTAATGGTCATTTTAACTCATTAAGGTGCGCTTAGATTGGAGAGTTTTTTTCCGCGAGTTGCTCTCAGACAGCTGTTTCTATGGAATGTAAACAGGCTGTAGAGTACTCTTCGAGATTTTCTCTCTACTCTCGCGAGTGTTTCTCTTCTCTCACGCGCTACAGTCTAAACAGTACGCTTGTAGAGCTAGGTTGTAGCTCTCCACTCTATTCAGTGAATATTCAGATCTGTGAAAGTTTTCATTTACTCTCGCGAGAGAACATGAGTGCGGGATGAAGCAATTTTTCTTTTCTTTCCCTTGTTATTTTTCCTTCTTTTCAAGTGTAGGAATTTTTTTTTCGGCGGCTTTTTGTCATCGCCGCATTCTGTTATTTATTTCTTTCTTTTTAGTCATTCTTTGTCTTTGGTCCTCGGGCTGAAATTTTCTTGCTTATACCGGACATTTTAGACTCAAGCACTTCCAGTCAGTTGTTTGTACTGCTTTTGGTAAAAACATAAATTTTTGTCCTTCAAATGTAAGCAAAAAAAAAAAAAAAATTTACTTTCTTTATAAGTATATACTTAATGACATGTAATCTTCAGTA
Source organism: Macrobrachium nipponense (assembly GCF_015104395.2). NCBI lineage: Eukaryota > Metazoa > Arthropoda > Malacostraca > Decapoda > Palaemonidae > Macrobrachium > Macrobrachium nipponense. Next base: position 26,950,124 of record NC_087214.1, read on the forward strand.
CTACATATAGGCTACTATGTAATATTCAGGTAAGAACACGATGCATTTCAGTGCAACATAGGAGATAATGAGAAATGAATGCGGACGCTTCAAAAAGCCCTAGAAAGCTCATTTCATCAAGTGCAGCCTTGGAGGGCTATCAGTTGTCAAGTGCATCTTCTCCTTATAGATTCTCCAGGGGGCTGCACTTGAAGCTGACTTTTCCGTTAAAAAAAAAAAAAAAAAAAACTTGATGACTTCAGGGCTCATACATACGAAGTTCTTATAGCTCGATGCATCTTCCTCAAACAATTCTCTTAATAATTTTGCATGTGCTCCATCTTCTCCCCTTCTGCTTATCCACATACTTCTTTTCCTTTTCTTTTTCACTTTGTTCATAATTGTTAATGCAGCAACACGGCACTTTTGAGACATGTTCTCTCAACCCTCGCTAGTTGTCGACTGGCACTGGCTCCAATGTAAATAAATGTGCGAGAAATCTTGCCCGACTCTCGGACACTTTCTCTCGCGACACTCCCTCACAGCTCTCGGAGAGAAAAACTTGCTGGTAGTGTAAACACGCTGTAGAGAAAGTCGCGCGAGAGTAGCCGTCTCTCGGGAGAGTTTAATCTCCAATCTAAACGCACCTTAAGAGAGAGAGAGAGAGAGAGAGAGAGAGAGAGAGAGAGAGAGAGAGAGAATGTACAGCGTCCCTACTAATAAAAAGAAAAAAACTATAGTGAGCAGATAAAACTGACGAACTCTCTTTCCCTCACTGGAGGACTAATTCCTCTCTTGTGTCGCTGCCCCAAAAATCCCTCCGATCAAAAGGAACCGAAATAAAAGGACTCATTCGATTAAAGTTGACTCCGCGGTTATTTCTTCTTCTTCTTCTTCTTCTTTGCTTCTGCTTCTTCTTCTTCTTCTTCGTTTCAAAGAATTATTTTTCTTTCAATTTTTTTTATGATGTTTTTTGTTTCACCTCACGGCTCTGATATGATCCCCCCCCCACTCTCTCTCTCTCTCTCTCTCTCTCTTCTCTCTCTCTCCTCTCGTCTTCTCCCTCATTCCAGCTCCTCTCTCTCTCTCTCTCTCTCTGTAGGTGAAAAGCACAAACCCATAAGATCTTTTTAATCCAAAGTGCAAATCATCGCTTTGGAAAAGCAATTTACAAAATAGAAGATTTTTTGTGCAATGTCTGAAAACTCTTAATGTATATTTCTTAATACTTTTGATATAATAAAACTGGCTTTATGCCAGCACGGGCTCTTGCTCCTGAACCAGTCGTTAGCATTTGAAATTTTTACTTTTCTCTTTGGCTACTTTATTTAATTTTCCTGTAATTGCTGTTTAATATAATGATATATTACGAGCTTCTGTAATTACAGTTCCAGCATTGTAAATGCACACTGTGCTGTTTTAAGTGAATAATTATAATGTAAAAAATAGGACTGCATAATATACATTAATAATGAGAATTTCACCATCATATCATCTGTAAATTACAGTTCCTGTATTGAAATATAACTATACTTGTTTAAAGTAAATAATTGTAATGTAGATTGAACGATGTAATGGGAACACTATTTTTCCATCGGGCGAATGTTTACAAATGTTTACAAAGTACTCATTCGTGTTTGTCGTGGATCTGATTGGCATCAGTGTCCATTGCTGTATTAGATTAAACACAGGATCTGTGGAGGCGACGTCTAAACAAACAGTCAATCGTGTGAGTCTCATTAATAATGGCTACTCATTGTCTGTAAGGATGAGGCTCTCTTGCTGATTGATAGGTTTTAGTCGACCAGCGTTAGATTTGTCTGAATATACGTTTTCCTTTTATTCCGTTTGGACAGTTAATGGTTAAGTATAGATACTTGCAACCTTGTAAGGGGGCATTGCCGTCAGTGCAATGTAGGCTTAACTAAAAGGGTTTTGCAGCGTCCCTGCATTTTAGTGTGGTCTCTTAATAAGCAGTTTTGATGTTTATTAGAATTTGTTCATCAGATATACAGATTTTCTAAGTAATTCCAGTCCCCTGTCGAGTGCACTAAAATATACATCCTTGTACAGATGTTCTAGCAAATACATGAACATCATTTAGACTTTGAAGACTAGAACATAATTTAGACTTTTTTTAGACTTGAACGTCAATTGCACTTTTTTTTAGACTGGAAATTATTTTAGACTTTTTAACACTTGAACATCATTTAAAATTTATGATACATGAGCATCACATTGACTTTTTGAGACTTGAACATGGTTTAGACTTTTCAAAACCTAACGATGGTTCCTTCAGATTTTGAAATCCAACGAATGAGAGAGAGAGAGAGAGAGAGAGAGAGAGAGAGAGAGAGAGAGAGAGAGAGAGAGAAGAAATATTCCGAGATTGGTAAAGATAATTATGCTAAACCGTTGTTACTGTTATTTCCAAAATGTATGCGTCATTTCTTTTATTTCGACTCTGGGGCCTCCACAAAGTACATTTCCGCTCGCATCAAACCTCTGGGGGAAGTTGCTAAGACGTAGTCTCTCACGGGGTTGTGAGGGGCGTCAGTCGCACGCCCAACTGCCGTTTTCCAGGCCTGCGATTAGCACGAGTTCATGAAATGAGTGCGAGTCAGTGGGATATGTGGGTAAGAATAGGCGTTTATATAGATTTCTGAGTGACTGAGGGAAGCGACTTAAAAATAATAAGGCTTCACATACACTGCTTCAGTTGTATAAACAAAATGTCTTATTTCCCGGTGGAAGTTCCTGTTGTAACGAGAGCATTAATCTAAAGTTTTCCTCCAAAGGCTTCGATGCGCTACGTTTATTGCCCAGTGACCCAAAGGCTGTAATCGGACTGGTTAGCCTATTTCTTCTTCTTCTTCTTCTTCTTCTTCTTCTTCTCCTTGTGTTCGTTCGTGATGGAGAAGAATTTCTTGCTTTTTTATTATTATTTCGTTGGAATTTGAGATGAATAGTTTTCAAAGAAGCTGTCTGTGTCTCTATATGCTTCTTGTGGAGATTTTTGTTGAGTGTAGAGCAATCATAAGATGATTGAAATGAGACTCAAATCAGGTTCCCTTAAAAGTCAAATCAGGATTGTCTGTAGATGAAAATGTTAGTTACCCGTGCACAAAAAAAAAAAAAAAAAATCTTGTGCACAAAAAAATTTGCCCATGCACAAAAAAATTACTCGTGCACAAAAAAAGGGAAAAAAATACTCGTGCACAAAATTTTTTTTTAACTATTCTCAAATTAGACCAACAGTTTCTTTCTTTAGATTAGTTTTTCCATTTAATTTTTCATGTCTTTAACAAAACTTAGCATGTTTTTAGCAGCCACGTAATACATATTTAGCTGAGACATATATATTTGAATCTCGGCCGTTTCAAGTTCCTCTGATAGAGGGTGCGTAATCCCTAGGATTTGTTTTTATGTATAAATGAGGATCTTATTTTAGTATTTTTTTTACTTTACTTTACTGTTCATTAAAAATATCTTAGCCTTGTCAAATAAGAGTCAGTACCTCCCAGATTTAGTCCAGTGATTGAATAATACTGATAAACAATACCTTCCTTCTTGTATTTTCCCCAAAGGCGCTCTCTCTCTCTCTCTCCTCTCTCTCTCTCTCTCTCTCTCTCTCTCTCTCTCTCAGGCAGCCAGTCGTCTTGACACTCGAAAATCAATGCAGATTAAAATTCCCTCGAGTCTCTTTAGAACTGATGAGAGTGACGCCTTGCCAATGCAATCCGAAACATGATTCAGTCCTAATATCTCCACAATCTTCCATTTGCATAATCTCCTCCGGTGTTGTTTTTTTCTTTGAAGTTTTTTTTTTTTTTTGTTTTTTTTTTTTTCGAAAAGAAGCTTCAAATATATTTTTTCCTGTACACCCAAAGGGAAAAGTACAAACGCATAATTAGATATGACTCGTAAAATCTGCAAAGTAAGCTTTGTGGAATCTCCACATTTCGTTTTTGTGTCTTTGCAAGACTGATACTACATGAGGATTTTGACTGACCGAGGAGGAGGAGGAGCGATGATGCAACAGATTACTTCCCTAAAACAATTCTCTCTGTATTTTGTAAGTTACGTACATTTTACATACATTTTTATTTATTTATTTATTTTTCAGTTCAGTTTTTCTTCTCGAATAAACTGATCTCTTGTTTCTGTATGTCCTATTGGCTGCCTTTTGTTGCTTCTTTCAAATGAACACATTAATATTCTTTGGAAATTGAAATGGAACCATCCCACAGGGGCCCTTCACTTGAAATTCAAGCATCCAAAGAATAGTGATCATTAAAAGTAATAATAATACTAATACTAATAATAATAATAGGTGGCTCGAGGAGTCTGGTACCCTATTTATCATTGGGAACTGCTTGTGGCGTCGCGTGTGATGTCTTCAGGGGGACGGCTTCTGATTGGCTGTCCTCTCCGTGGGCGGATGTAGTATCTATCGTTCGTATGGACAGGCCGAAACAAATTTGCATTGGGATTATTCACAACGACAGAAAACACGCAACAAAAGCCAATCTGAAATATCTCTGGGAACGTGTGTGATATTAGTCATGACGAAATAAATTTTTACATTTTAAAGCTCACAGTACCTGATGCAGCTCTATATTCCACGTATAGGCCTGTCTGCCCGTTGTTAAGTCTCTAGTGCATTAGCAAGAAGCATTGCACGGGGATTAAAAAGTTCTCATTCGTCATGAACTGAGGATTCGGTTGTGCATCGGTCCTAATGCCACAAAGGCATCATCTACTGAATGCTCCATTTTGTATTAGGGAGGAATATCGCAGCTATTTTTCAGGTTTTGTGTCGCTATTTTTAGGCAGGAGACTTTTAAAGGTCAACTGTGATGCGTATTTATGATCTGATAGAGATTACAAAACAAGACTGCAAAGGTCAGTGTTCTGAGAGAGAGAGAGAGAGAGAGAGAGAGAGAGAGAGAGAGAGAGAGAGAGAGAGAGAGAGAGAGAAATTTTGTTTAGATAAATTAAGCCGGTTGAAAATAATTGTATTGTACTTTATTTTATTTATTTATCTATTTATTTTTTTTGCTCTATCACAGTCCTCCAATTCGACTGGGTGGTATTTATAGTGTGGGGTTCCGGGTTGCATCCTGCCTCCTTAGGAGTCCATCACTTTTCTTACTGTGTGCGCCGTTTCTAGGATCACACTCTTCTGCATGAGTCCTAGAGCTACTTCAGCCTCTAGTTTTTTAGATTCCTTTTCAAGGATCTTGGGATCGTGCCTAGTGCTCCTATGATTATGGGTACGATTTCCACTGGCATATCCCATATCCTTCTTATTATTTATTTTCAGATCTTGATACTTATCCATTTTTTCCCTCTCTTTCTCTTCAACTCTGGTGTCCCATGGTATTGCGACATCAATGAGTGATACTTTCTTCTTGACTTTGTCAATCAACATCACGTCTGGTCTGTTTGCACGTATCACCCTATCCGTTCTGATACCATAGTCCCAGAGGATCTTTGCCTGATCGTTTTCTATCACTCCCTCAGGTTGGTGCTCGTACCACTTATTACTTAAAGGTAGCTGATGTTTCTTGCACAGGCTCCAGTGGAGGTCTTTTGCCACTGAATCATGCCTCTTTTTGTACTGGTTCTGTGCAAGTGCCGGGCATTCGCTTGCTATGTGGTTTATGGTTTCATTTTTCATATTGCACTTCCTACATATGGGAGAGATGTTATTTCCGTCTATCGTTCTTTGAACATATCTGGTTCTTAGGGCCTGATCTTGTGCCGCTGTTATAATTCCTTCAGTTTCCTTCTTTAGCTCTCCCCTCTGTAGCCATTGCCATGTGTCATCGCTGGCTAGTTCTTTAGTCTGTCTCATGTATTGTCCGTGCATTGGTTTGTTGTGCCAGTCCTCTGTTCTGTCTGTCATTCTCCTGTCTCTGTATATTTCTGGGTCTACTTTTATTAGTCCTTTTCCCATGCACTCTTTAGCCACTTGTCTTCACTGGTTTTCAGATATTGCCCCAGTGCTTTGTTCTCGATGTTGACGCAGTCCTCTATACTTAGTAGTCCTCTCCCTCCTTCCTTTCGTGTTATGTATAGTCTGTCCGTATTTGCTCTTGGTGTAGTGCTTTTTGTTTTGTCATATGTTTCCTGGTTTTCTGATCTATGCTGCAGAGTTCTGCCTTCGTCCATTCCACTATTCCTGCGCTGTATCTGATTACTTTGCACTGCCCATGTGTTTATGGCTTTTATCATATTTCCAGCGTTGAGTTTTGACTTGAGTATCGCCTTGAGTCTCTGCATATATTCTTTCCTGATCGTGTCCTTCATCTCTTGGTGTTTTATATCCCCTCCTTCCATTATTCCCAGGTATTTGTATCCTGTCTCATCTATGTGTTTGATGTTGCTCCCATCTGGTAGCTTTATCCCTTCAGTTCTCGTTACTTTGCCTTTTTGTATGTTGACTAAGGTCGCATTTTTTGTTTTTTTTTTTCTATTCCAAACTCATCCTGATGTCCCCAGATACAATCCTTACAGTCTGGATTAGGGTATCTATTTCCTTGATGCTCTTACCATACAGCTTGATGTCGTCCATGAACATCAGATGGTTAATTCTGTTGCCTCTTTTCTTGAGTTGGTACCCGGCATCCATCTTCTGTAGTACTTTTGTCTTGGGAATCATGGCTACTACGAAGAGTAGTGGGGACAGTGAGTCGCCCTGGAAGATCCCTCTCCTGATATTAACCTCTGCTAGTCTTATTCCAGAGCTTGTAAGTATTGTATTCCAGTTGGGCATTGTATTTTTGAGGAAGCTGATGGTGTTTTCCTCTGCCCCATATATTTTCAGGCATTCTATTAGCCATGTGTGTGGTATCATGTCGAAGGCTTTCTTATAGTCTATTCATGCCATGCTTAGGTTGGTTTTCCTTCTCCTACTGTTCTTCATTACCATTTTGTCTATCAGGAGCTGGTCTTTTGTGCCCCTACACTTCCTTCTGCAGCCTTTCTGTTGGTGGGGATGGTGTTTGTCTCCTCTAGGTAGTTGTATAGCCTTTCACTGATGATACCTGTTAGTAACTTCCACATTATTGGTAGGCAGGTGATAGGCCTGTAGTTACTGGCTATATTTCCCTTACTCTTGTCTTTTTGTACTAAGGATGTTCTTCCTGTGGTCATCCATTTGGGTGCATTTGAGATACAATGATTTGAGATACAATGCTGAAGTTGTTCTGTTATTCGTGGGTGTAGGGCCTTGAAGTTTTTGATCCAGTATCCATGGACTTCATCGGGACCTGGGGCTTTCCAGTTTGGCATTTTCTTTAGTTGGTTTCTGACTGTGTCTGTCGTGATCTCTGTGAATCTTTGTTTTATTCTCCCTGTTCCTTCTTCCTTGACTTCCTGGAGCCATGTTGCATGTTTGTTGTGTGATACCGGATTGCTCCATATGTTTTCCCAGAGTCTCTTACTTGGTTCGGCTTCAGGAATTTCTGGGTGGTTGTCTTCCCCTCTTAGTTGGCTGTATAGTCTTTTCTGGTTGGTTCCGAATAGTTTGTTCTGTTGGTATCCCTTATTCCTGTTCATGTACCGTTGGATCTTATGTGCTTTGGCCTTAAGCCTCTGTTTTACATCTTCTATTGTGTTGTTTAGTCCCCTCTCTTGTACTTTGTATTTTTCGTTGAGTTCCTCCCTTGTTTTCTTGCTTCTTAGCCTTTTTTCTGTCATCTCTTTCAGTTTACTCAAGTCAGATCTCATCACCATGATTTGCTTTTCCAGGCGCCTTTTCCAAGGAGGTTGCTGTTTTGGTTTCTGTTGGGTTGGTTGTGCTGGTGGTGTTGGTGTTCGAATCCCCATCAGTTCTGCTACTAATCTTGCTCCAGCATATGCCAAGTTATTTGTTTCTGTGATACTGGTGGTGTGTATTATGCCCATTATTTCATTGACCTCACTTGTTTTCTCCCTTAATTTCTTGGTGTTGTAGGCTTTCATGGAGGGGTGTCTTTGTTTCTCTCTGTATCTGGCTCCATCCATTGTCTAATCTTTTCTACACATTCCGTCCTCTCTGTTACTTCGTCGGTGTTTCTTCGTGTGTCGTTGTTTGATACCTCATCCTCCCTGTCGTCTTCCTGTGCATCGTCTCTCAGTTCGTCTTCGTGTAATTCGTTGTCGTGTAACATTTCCCTTTCCAGTTCTTCTCTTTCTGTAAGGAACATAAAGAAAAAGAACTGGCTCTCAGCCAGTTCTTTTTCTTTATGTTCCTTACTTGGTCTGCCAGCCTCTGCTCTGTTTGGGGGGTGTTATTCCTCTCATTCTGATGTAGCATCTCCATATTTCCTTATTTTCTTCTCTTGTCCATTTCGTCCTTTTTGCTTCTGTAGCTCCAATCTCAGGCTGTTGATTACTGTCGTTGTGGTGATCAGTTGCTGGATGACGACCTCCAAGTACCTTACCGTCTTCCCCTTCAATTGGGTTGAATACCTGGTTGCCGAAGAAGCTCCTCTGTTGCCAGAGGTTCCATTTACGTCGTCGTTTATTCCTTCACTTCTTTCCATCATTGTGAGTTTTGCTATTTAACCATAGCTGGACCCTACCCCATCAGGGATAGGTACTCATTTACAGCTGAGTAGACTGAGGAAATTATGGTAAAGATCCTTTCCCAAGGAATCAACGCCGAGGAGAGCGGTCACCCATCCAACGACTGACCAACCCCAATGTTGCTTAACTTGACTTAAGTCCATTGAGAGAGAAAGAGAGAGAGAGAGAGAGATTTTGTTGAGATAAATTAAGCCGGTTGAAAATAATTGTATTGTACTTATTATTATTATTATTATTATTATTATTATTATTATATTATTATTATTATTATTATTATTATTATTGTATATTTCCTCATTTATTACGAGAGCAAGACGAATATTCTCCTGGATTCCCATTTGAGTAAAGAATATTGTAAGAACATTTTTTAGTATATTTGCCCCAATTTTACAATACCTCGATGACTATTCCCCTGGATGTTCTTTGCCTGAAGAAGAATATTTCAGGAATAGTTTTTGCATATTTGCCTCTACGACGTCATCACCATCAATATTGTTCAGCGTAATGATGCCAGTTTTAATTTATGTTATAAGTTAGAAATAAGTGTTTTTCCAAATTAGAATTTGTTGTCGTGACCCAAAAAATCTTCTCATATTCCGTCCAATTTCATTTTAAATTGACCCATCAGAAATACGATCATTAATTTGGGTGAGCTATTTAGTGCCACGGCTCTGTTCCCCTGAAGACCAACAAACCAACAATCAATCCTCGTGTTAATTTTACTGTAACTTGGATGTGATCTCGTTGTCTCAGACTTCAGTTGACAGCTTCGGATTCTGATCATTAAATGGGTTTTTTATTTATTTTTTTCTGAAATGGCTCCGTTCTTGAGATGGCCTGGGATTTAGTAGTAATTAACATTTCTCGAAAAGTTTAATATTATTTTGATGACATTCTTAATAATAATGAGCGTTCTCCAAATATTTAATGCTATATTTATGTCTGTCGTATTTTCAGGCGCTTGAATCAGAGCAAACATTTTGTATTTACAAACGTCGTTGCTGTTGACTCAGTTTGGTTCTAATTGAACCCATATTTGACTTTTGTTTATTGTTTTTTGTCTTCTAATAATAATAATAATAATAATTATTATTATTATTATTATTATTATTATTATTAGCAAACTTACCCATCTACGATGGGTGATAAAATCGGGTGCAGAAGTGACAATTTTATATGTTCTATTTGTTCAGCAATATTAAAATAAGGGCGATTTTTATACACCTACTACAGAACCTCTTTGTACACAATATTATCAGTTTGTCCACAACTTAATTTCAAGTTGGCAGAGTCAGTTGCTCTGCTCATCGTCGCATACAGTTGGCCATGCGTGGACATGGGTGACGGCAGAAACACAACAAACACGATCCAAAGTCTGGCCCTGCGACTTGTTTGCAGTGAATGAGAAGGCCAGGTTGATGGGAAACTGCCTGCGCCGTAACTGGAACGGAAACTGGTTGTCAGAAGGCATCAGAGGAATCCGGGGATGAACAGACATTTGCCGGTGTGAGGGCCCGTTGCTATCACTGTTTCGATGACGTGGGAGTTTAGCTCCATACCGGTGTACCTCGTTCCGTTTGCAATGTCCATTGGCAGGATCAAAATTCCGAAGCAACATTACCGGGCAGTACTTCTTCATTATTTTGTGCACTGGCAGTCCCGATGGATTCAAGTTATTCAAAAAATCTTGGGGATATTGATGATAATTTTCATCTTCCATTGTGTCCGAGCTGAAATTTTCTCCAGGGAAGTTGTACAGAAATTATGTATGAAAATTCGTAAAGCAACTAAGTCTATGGGAATACCAGCCTCGTTTCACGGCCAGACACAGCTCCGTTTCAAGGAATCCCTTCTCACCCCCACCCCCTACAAAGGAGGGGGGTAGGTTGGATGAAACCCCATTACAAACCATCTTAGGGTCCCCACCATAACCCTGCCAAGTTTCATGCCCATCTGACCAGCCGTTTGGGCCGTGATTGAATGACAGACAGATAGACAGACAGACATTACGCCCATTATAGTATGATTATTGCGGTTTTACTGTCCGTATTGCATTTAAACCTTGTTTTCACCCCACAAATAACATTTTTTATCATTTCGATTATTTGACCTTTTACATTAAGGAACCATTAGGGAAAATTTTTTATCCCACCGGAAATTGAAGGTCGAAATCAATGATGTTTCTGTTGAGACGAAGCGACCTTCCTGGATGTGTCCCGAAATCCCTCCTTAGGCTGGGAAAGGGGGACTTTGAGGAGCTTAGGAATCAGTGTATTCATTTAGCCTCTGATCCCGTTGCCTGAAAACAAAGGACAGTCTGGCCATCTTGGATCAGTCTAGGGATTTTGAAGGGTGTGTATAAGTCTAGAGTGTGTGGTTTCAAGATCTCTTTTGGCCAGTAGAAATGTGTTTATAAGAGCGTTTGAGGGCGATACGTTGAAAAATGTTGATTATAAAGCAAAATATAAACCGTAGAAGCAGACTCAGCAATAAACATCCAAATAATGAGAAGTGTCTTTCAAACGTTGGTTTCGATTAGCGGAATGGTTCAAATGTCGTCACCACCCACCAGTTGGTATTAAAGCTCCGCTTCCGTTTCTCTCTCTTGTTTCTCCCACGCCTCTTACTTCTTCTTCTCCTCCTCCTCCTCCCACGAAGCGTAAAACGAATCCTCTACGACGTCGGAATGAAACAGCTGACAAAACGCCAATGGCAACATTATTGGAACGTATTGTATCCCGATCATAACTGGATTTTCTTCGCTGCTCGATATTCTGTTGTGGGGAATTGGTACGAGACTTCTGATAGGACTAGTACCGGATTCTCCACACGATTTTGTATCGTTTTCGGGAATAGTTTCAAGAGATGGAAATATTATATATTCATATTCACTCCTTTCCTGGGTCGGGGATTAAACGCCTATTATTCAGATTTTAGGCCGATTTTGATATTTATGCTGTGAGTCTAGTAAATCCGATATGAACTTGTTTGTTTTGTTTTGATTATTTTTGTCCACATTTTTTCTCCGTCAATTTTTCAAAACGAAGTAAATCAACGGTTAGATTTAGTAATATTCTATAGTAATACAGTTAATATGATTTTTTTTTTCTATTATGAGAGTCAAGAAAAAATATTGCTTCGAAAACGAACTAATTCCTTTCCAATCGGCAATGAAGGAATAAGTATTTGTAAAGACGTTATTTGACCTACATGTAATATCCAGTCGAGTTACCCTCCCGAATAGATGAAACCTAGTCTAACCTAACTAACGTAACCTGGCTTTAGTTTTATTGTTTAAACGACGAAATATTCCATCCACGACTTAACCCTGCCCTGGAATTAGGGCTGGATCCAGGCTCCATCACGCTCTGTCGCCTGGAACATGGGCCTGGAATGGAAGAAAACTTTGATTTTGCTGGCTTGGTGTCCTGGTAATTCCCTGGAAGACTGTTGGTGCTGCATTCGAGTGTGGAAATGTCTTACCTTTACTCCCATTAGGAAATGACCGCTGCCTTTGGGGAGGATTTGTTTCGTGAAGAAAAAGCCGACTTGACATCGTATTTAGTTACCGAAAATAATGAACGATTTACATTTTGTACGGTAGCTAAATCCTCTGTAGTAATTACATACGAAATTTGTATAGACTTCCGTATTATACTCCCATATAACCGTGTTTATCCTGATCTATAATAATCAATAACATTATTTTACAAGAAGCGAATTTCATTAGAGACGTCTTCAACTTGTTTGGTTTATCTTTAAATTCAGCTTCTAACTCATTTTGGCCATGAACCAAGTATTTAAACAGTGGAATATTTGCTGAGGAATATCCAGAGCATATTACATTCCAGCAGTTTTTGTTTGTTTGTTTTTCCCATGCATTTTTGGATATTCGATGATTCATTTTTGCCCTTGTAGCAGTTGCATTAATTGACATAGATGAGTCTACCTGATTATGTGATAAATAAGCTTATATTTTATTATAATATTTTTGGTTAATGTCACTCAACTCGGAAATATTATTCTGGTTCTTGGGTGTAATGATGTGCTCATTCTGAATTCCTGTTTAGCATTCGTGGGTTGCAATCTGATAGTTTACATCTCTCTCTCTCTCTCTCTCTCTCTCTCTCTCTCTCTCTCTCTCTCTCTCTCTCTGAGAAACAAATATTATTTTTTTCCAGTTTACAGGTGTGATTTTCTTTTACCATTCATATCTGTAGCCTCACTAATCTATTAGTGTATTGAGTACTTTCTTTTCATTTTAGAACGAAAATATAGCAAAGCATACAAGCTAATTTGAAACTAAAAAATATATGTAGAATTTCCTATTTGAATCCTCCCACGCTCAAGGCAGACCCACGTTGCTTTTTATCAAGACATTAGCAAACCTTTCGTAACGCTGTAACCATCGAATTGCATCCAGTAATATCACTCCATAAAAATTAAAGTTCCATATAAAAAAGGAGTCCAGAAAATAGAAAAGGAGGCAGAGAAGAGGCGATCATGAGCCACATTTCATCGCCCGAGCGAGAGCAGCGTCGTTCCAACTTTCGAATATCTTTTTAATCTCGGGAGAATGAGGTTTTCGGAAAGGTCTCTAAAAAGTTTATCTCGGCTTTCAAGAAAGCGAATTATAGGATTTTTTTATTGTCTTAGGAAATAAAATAGGGTTCTCTTCAGTAGGAGATTAGGCTCTTATTAATTGTTTTTTTTCAATTGTTTTCTTCGCTGGAGTATGTAATGAATACAGCTTCCTTTTCTATTAATTTATTCCTCAACGTGAGCTTTGAAAGAAACTATTCTGGTATTGTCACAGTTACAGTGAACAGTTGGTGTTGCTCATGTTTAAAAAAGACTTTAAATTTCCTTCAAAATAAGAAATAAAATTTCTGAAAATGAAATTGTAATCGATAGAAATTTAAAATGTTCCGGTATTCTTACTGTTTCTGATTTCATGAATTTGGTTTTGTATTTTCTTTCGGTTTAGGATATTTGATGTGAAACCAGATTGCTTTAACACCTCTCTATAACCCTTTCAAGCTCAACAATGCATGAAATAATTATATTATCCTTTTTTAAGTTTATTTTTAAACAAATTAGTTCTAAAAGCTTTTTGGTTGCAGGATGTCAAGACAAGAGTAATTATGAATTAAGTATTCGTTTAGATGTTACTCTCTCTCTCTCTCTCTCTCTCTCTCTCTCTCTCTCTCTCTCTCTCTCTCATCTCTCTCTCTCTCTCTCATGGGAATGTTTAGATGTTTATGGCATAGTTTGACGAAAGATAGAATGATGAATTAGATAAGTGAATGTGAAGGAGAAAGTAGTAAAAGAGGAATCATGAAAAGTCCAAATGGAAGACAGACCACCTGAGCTTTATTCGTTATGTTTTGTGGTTCATGAAAAGGTGCCACGTCGTAGGTGCTTTCTGGTGTTTAACTTATTTGGAAGCAGTTGCCAGTTCCCTGTTTATGTCGTTTTTTTATATTAAATTTTAAGATTTAAAGTTTGTTTTATAACCTGGTAGTTCTCAAGTTTTCAGGAACTTATTTACATGAATATACCCTTATATGCAATCTACGAACGTCATAGTCAGTGGTTTTTTATTCCATCTTGTGTGTGCGTATACTTATTAATTAGTATTTTCCCTCTTAATGTAATGTGGCCACAGAGGAATTTAAATAGCTGTCACCACGTGTTCAGCTCTCATTTGCTGAAGATAGCCCCCTGCAGTGGCCTTACATAAAGAGAGAGAGAGAGAGAGAAAGAGAGAGAATAATGATTTCCATTAGCTGTTGTCAGGCTCTGAAGTTATTTATTATACCAGGGACTGGTATTTTGATCCTTTTAATGTATTCATCTCATTTTTGGAGACGTAAGAAGGACGTCGCCTTTTACTTCCTCCTCCAGTGGAGTCCTTCATCAGTATATGTCAGATGCTGTGGCAGATACTACTGGAAAATAAGTTAAATTTACTTCATTTGGGGTTTTCAGTGGGAAGAAGGTTGCTAAGGGAAATTAATTGTTGTCACGAAAAAGTCAAGTCTTAAAACACGGGAATATTGGGTTCTGTAAGACTTACGGCTGATGCAAATTGATCCACAGTACATCATGGTCGAAACTCTCATTCTACATCTCTTTCTCTGTCATATGGAACCGCAACTTGTTTCTTCTTCATTTGTATTCAGATTTTTAAAACCTGTTCATGAAATATCTGTCTCGTGAGCGACAGGGAAAGGCTATCCAAGTTCCGTTGATTTCCGTTGGGGAGGTTAGCGCTGTAATTGTGTCTCATGCGGTGCACTGTAGGCACTACTTAAGGTTCTTTTCCGGTTCAGATTTAAATTAGAGGATTTTTCTCTTTAATGGTTTTCTTATTTTATCAACATTTCAGCTTCTGCAAAGGCGACGCGTTTCCCTTTTAAATGAAAATTGGAGAAAAATGAATAAAAAGAAAAGTATTCTAATATAGAATACATAATATAGATTACGTATGAAGTTGAATATAAATATGTCTGTGTATATAATAGAGAATTTTCTATTGTAATCTATGTGTATGTGTGAGAGAGAGAGAGAGAGAGAGAGAGATCATGTCGATTACTTAACCAAACTGAATAATTGCAAAGTCACCTTCTGGACTTTGTATCCTTAACAGATTCATATAAAGTGAACATTTGTATTTGACGGTCTCATTTCTATGTAGGAAATGAAAGTGTCAGAAATTAAAGGAAATATGACGACACGCCCCAAAGGGGCTTTTGCGGCAAGAGCAAGCGCCTGTGTAATGAAATTAAGAGAAAATAAACACTTGCCGAAAGTGTAACTGAGGTTTCATAAACCCCAGGATTATATTTTATGTGATGTCGTAGAACAAACGCTGTTTTATGGAAAGGTTTGGACTCTCTCTCTCTCTCTCTCGTCTCTCTCTCTCTCTCTCTCTCTCTCTCTCTCTCTCTCATGCAATGGGTGTGTCTTTTTGTCTGTGTAGAGACGGCACATTGTGAGTTACCCTGTGAAAGTTGCAAAATATAATCCATGAGAATCAAGTAACATTCAAGCTACACAAGGCCTCTTATGTCATTTTGTATTCACAGACATTTACCTTAAACTTCTATTTAGCACTTGTTTTTAAAATCATCCACTTCATCTTTTACAGATAAACAAATAAAGTATTAAGTGGTGATAATAGGATTGACACTCTTAAGTTTTTCTCTTTTTTTTTAATCTGGAGAGAGAGAGAGCGAGATACCCTTTTTCTCTCAAAATCCAGTTGAATAAGATTTTAATGATGTTTCTCAGTTGACTTGTCGGTTTCATTCATTAGTGTAGGCTTTGCAAAGAATATTTCTTTTGCAGTCATGTCACCTATCACAACCAGCCTTTTTCAAACAGACTTCAGACATAAGAATTTCAACAGGTAGAATATATTAGAACCTCAATGGAAGAATTAAAACTAGAAATATTATATGTTAAAAGCAAAAATAATTTTAGCTATTGAATTATCAACATGTGACACCATTAAGGATGTTGTACATCATTACTTTTCTCTCTTAATTCAACTCCCGTACTGCCTAGCAAACAGTTATACAAACGAAGTGTAAATATTGTCAAAAGTTCTGTGAGAGAGAGAGAGAGAGAGAGAGAGAGAGAGAGAGAGAGAGAGAGAGAGAGAGATAAGTAATCATTATCTAAATGAAGCGAAGGTCATTATGCACTAATGAGGTCCTTTTCCTGAATAGATTTTATAGTGATAGTCACTCTCTCTTATACTAAAAAAAACCCTATTCCATATTAGCATTAATAGAAAGAGAGAGAGAGAGAGAGAGAGAGAGAGAGAGAGAGAGAGAGAGAGAGAGAGAGAAATATAAATATTCACTAAATACTCATTTGCATATTTCAAATGGCATAAATAGGTGGGGAAATTTCATGTTTATAATCCCATAGAATTTGAATTTCATATATTATTATTATTTTTAGATCCCGAGGCAGCAAATATTGAAATAACGAGATTAAAATAAACTAAATCCTATATTGATCCAGTGGTGAATATGCCGACTTACAGAAGTAACTGATTTTATTTTCTTTTTATGCTCATATGTATGAGAAACGGTGATTCTAATTTATTCTCTCAAAAATTGGAATCAGTGATTCTCTCTTATTCTAGTGTAAGTTAAAATCAGTGATTCTTATTTATCCTCATATAAATAGGAATCACTGATTCTCATATAAATGAGAGACAAAGATTCTTATTTATTCTAAATCAGCGGTAAAAAAAAGTTATTTTCATTAAACAACATACGAAGATTTAAATCAAGCTGGTTTGGTAACGCTGATATAGTTTACCAAAGTAAACGTTTTTTTATTTCATTCGTCAGAAGTGCTAAGTTTTTTTTTCTTTTTTTTTCTTAAACGTCATTTTGTTCCGGAACGCGAACGGATTTTATCCTGATAGTGCCTGGGCGTAAAAGGATGCCAGGTATTAAATAGTGTTTTAAAAATAAACGGTCGGAATGTATGGAGTATAAATTGGCTGTTCAAAAAGTTTATTTGCTCGTTTTGCCTACAAGCGTCTGGAAAGAATTAAAAAGTCTCTCTCTCTCTCTCTCTCTCTCTCTCTCTCTCTCTCTCTCTCTCTCACTCTCTCTCAAAATATTTTGTGATAGGCAACAAAATTAAGTGCAAAACACCGAGCGAGTGAGACAAATGATTGACATGTCGGAATGAGCAAGAATTCTGAATAATACGTATAACATAAAAGGCATTCACATGCGTAAATGCTGATAGGCTAGGGTATGCGCATGCGCGCACGCAGCAGGATGAAGACATTCTTCGAACGAAGGGTCACATTTTGCTGACGATCAAAAAATATGACGAATTTTTTATTATCTTTTTTCTGCTGCTGTCATACCGACGATCGGTCTATTCTCTCTCTCTCTCTCTCTCTCTCTCTCTCTCTCTCTCTCTCTCTCTCTCTCTCTCTCAGTCCACAGGGTATTCCTAGAGTATAGAATTGAGTGCATCTAAAAAGATAGCTTTCTACACAAAAGATAGCATTCCTAAATCTTGAGGCATACTATGTATGTATGTATGTTTACTATAGATAGTTAGCTCAAGAGAAATACTTTTGTTAGAATCTCAGGTGTCAATCTTTTTTTGGAAATTTATGTCATTGTTACTTTCCTACAGAATGTCAAGACATAAATATAACGATGATTTAGATAATATTAGATGTACCAAGTAATGAGGAAGTACAATAATTGATTATACATTTTGATTGTAGATATTGTTCACATCTTAATGGAAGCATATTATGAGATGGGAGGTTATACAAATATTAAAATTTATTTATTTAAAATAACACAGAGAGAGAGAGAGAGAGGAGAGGAGGAGAGCGAGAGAGAGAGTCCTTTCCCAGTGGAAGCAGTCTCCGCGTGGAGTTTCTTGTATCCAGGAATAATCTCGGCTTTGCAAACCACCTGCAAAATATGATTGCATTTCCTGCTCATACTTATCCGACACACCAGCGCCTACGCTGATCTTTTCCAATTTCCTTCTCTCTCTCTCTCTCTCTCTCTCTCTCTCTCTCTCTCTCTCTCTCTCTCTCTCTCTCAGGTGAGGGTTTATAAACCATTTAAATAAATTTCCAGGTCAGGACGTAGGTTAGAGAGAAATGGATATCCCCACTTCCAGTATGTTGACCCGGCTCGTTCTCTAGAGCGACGTGGAAGATATGTTTGGAAATCTATTCTGTTATTAGCTGGGAAAGAGTTATTGAGCTGTTCACTTGGATAATGGTTGAATTATAGCGCCGAATAGTGTTACTGTACGTTGTATATCGAAGGTGCTCATGACAGCAGTAGCTTTACACGCCTATGAAGACATGAAGAGACGAGACGCATGCGCAAAAAGCACTTAACCAAACCATCCTGTAAAAGGGTAAGGCCGTCAGTGCACCTCACGCGGTGCACTGTAGGCATTGCTTAAGGTTTTTTGCAGCGTCCCTTCGGCCCCTAACTCCATTCCCTTGGTTTCCTTTTTCCTCCTGTTAGACCTTTAAACCCTTTAATGACGAAGCGGTATAATAAAAATCGTCTCCCGCATGCAGAGGGGTCTCGGAGTAGCGCCAAAGAGGAAAGTTTTTTTTTTTTTTTCAAAAAAATCACAACGCGCTTAGTTTTCAAGATTAAGAGTTCCACTTTTGGCTCCTTTTTTTGTCATTGCCTGAAGTTTAGTGTGCAACCATCAGAAATGAAAAAAATATAATTATCATATATAAATAATGTGATATATGATAGTGCGAAAACAAAATTTCATATATGATTGTATTCAAATCGCGTTGTGAGAAAAACCGTTAAAGCTAACGAGTTAATTATTTTTTTCTTGTATTGCTAACACTAGATTGCAATCATTTTGGTATAGACATTGTAAAACAATCAAAGCAACACAGAGAAAATATTATCACAAAATGATGCATGAATTCGTAACGCGCGGACGTAAAAAACTGTTTTTTTCAAATATTCACTATAAATCGAAATATCGTTCTAGAGACTTTCAATGTGTTTCAAAGTGAAGATAAATGATCGAATATTACTATACTGTAAGATTTTTAGCTTACAATTGCAGTTTTGGACTATTTCAAACGAGTTAAAGTTGACCGAATGTCGAAATTTTTTTATATATTTTTTTATACGCAAATATTCCAAAAATGAGAAAAGCTACAACCTTCAATAATTTTTTTTATATTCTACAAGAAATTGCGCACATTTTCATATATAAAACTCTATGAAACGCCTAATATGAAAGGGAGCAAATATTCCGAGAATGCGACGTACGCATTTCGGAGATTTGCGGAGGAGAATCCGCGT
This sequence comes from Macrobrachium nipponense, assembly GCF_015104395.2. Classification (NCBI taxonomy): domain Eukaryota; kingdom Metazoa; phylum Arthropoda; class Malacostraca; order Decapoda; family Palaemonidae; genus Macrobrachium; species Macrobrachium nipponense. The sequence continues at coordinate 26,969,542 of NC_087214.1, forward strand.
GCGGAGGGAAGGAAAGTTTTTTTTAAATTCACCATAAATCTAAATATTGTGCTAGAGACTTCGAATTTGTTTCAAAATTAAGATTAATGACTGAATATTAAGAGACTGTAAGAAATTTAGCTTACAATTGCGTTTTTCGACCATTTCGGTAGAGTCAAAGTTGACCGAACGTGTTTTTTTTTTTTTTTCTATTTATCGTTATTTATATGCAAATATTTCGAAAAAGAGAAAAGCTACAACCTTCAATTATTTTATTGTTGTATTCTACATGAAATTGCGCACATTTTCATATATAAAACTTTATGTAACGGCTAATATAAAATGGTGCAAACATTAAGACAATCGAACGAAAAAATTTCTGATTTTTTCGGAAGAGTTACCGCGAGGACGTAAGGAAAACGTTTTTTTTTTCATAAATTCACCATAAATCGAAATATTGTGCTACAGACTTCCAATTTGTTGCAAAATGAAGGCAAATGAATGAATATTACTAGAATATAAAAGTTTTAAGCTTACAATTGCGTTTTTGACCATTTCGATAGAGTCAAAGTTGACCGAAGGTTGAAATTTGGCACTTATCGTTATTCATATGAAAATATTTCAAAACTGATAAAAGCTACAGACATGGTTGTTTTTAGTTGTATTGTACATGAAATTGCGCACATTTGCATATATAAAACTTTATGTAACGGCTAATTTAAAATGGTGCAAACATTAGGACAATCGGAAGAAAAAATGTGAATTTTCAGAAGTTACCGCGCGGATGTAAGGAAAAGGTTTTTTCATAAATTCACCATAAATCGAAATATTGTGCTAAAGACTTCCAATTTGTTGCAAAATGAAGGTAAATGATAGAATAATACTAGAATATAAGAGTTTTACCTTACAATTGCGTTTTTCGACCCATTTCGTAGAGTCAAAGTTGACCGAAGGTTTGAAATTTTTGGGGGGGCACTTATCGTGTTGCGTGATATGTTGTGTCAGTGTGGGTGGGTGTGTCTTGCTAGGTTTGCGTGTGAGCGCGTGTGCGTGTCTGTGTTTGCATGTGTGTGTGTGTGTGTTCATGTACGTTTGTGTACAGCAAAAACAATGTAAAGATCAAGAACAGATTTTCATGACACTGAAAAAGAAAACCGGGAGAATCATGAAAACGTTTTCTTCTTACCCAGAGGGGTGCACTCTCTCTCTCTCTTCTCTCTCTCTCCTCCTCTCTCTCTCTTCTCTCTCTCTATCTCTCTCTCTCTCCTCCTCTTCTCTCTCTCTCGACCTTCCCTCGTGAGACTAGTAGAGTCAATGGCTCTTTCAGAAACGAGGGGTGTCTCCATCTATTCATCTGTTCTTCTACTCGACTATTCCTCTATTCATCTATGCAGAGATCTGCTACATAGTTCTAACGAAGGGCTGAGAATTCATTCAAGAGATGTCTGTTATTATTATTATTTTTATCATTATATTAGGAGGAAAAAGACCTTCCCTGAGGCAAGTTTTGTTAAATAATGTGGCTGCATTATGCGAATTGATTTTAAGATTGTGGGGGAACGGCGATCGAGCAAACAAGTTTGGCCACCTCTGTCCTACTCTGTTTTCCAAGAAATAAAAGAATTCCTGCTGTAACAAATAGGCTGTTTCTATCCATCGAAAATGATCTTTGCCCAACCCTTGACCAATGTTGACGTGGAAGGAAAGCGATTTATAAGATATATGTTTGTATACATATTTCTAATATATATCTGCACCAGTGCGGATTTCTTTACCATTTCAGTGACTCATATTGTATTATTATTATTATTATATTATTATTATATTGATTTATTATGATTATTATTATTATTATTATTATTATTACTATTATTATTATTATTTATTATTATTATTATTATTAAGATACGATATAACAACCCAAAAATGCCATGGCCTTACAGAGCAAACCTCCAGAGAAACGTAATTTCCATCTGTGAAAAATGTTTAAAAAAACAGGACAAGATAAAAAAAATAAGAAAATCACGTGAATAAACAAACTTTTTTGCGACATTTGCAACATGACGTTGTTCCCCTTTTGGGTTGATTGACGACACAATTCATCTGTTGTTGATATTTCATATTTCGGATGTTTTTTTTTTTTTTTTGGGGGGGGGGACTTTTGAACTACCATACTCCTTGCTATATGTATATTTATTATAGATATAAAATATATTATATATATAGTATAATTATATATATATATAGATATATATATATATATATATATATATATTAGTTTTTGTATCTCATATTCATGCAAATACTTGTCACATTAATGGCCGCTCTCTCTCTCTCTCTCTCTCTCTCTCTCTCTCTCTCTCTCTCTCTCTCTCTCTCTCGTTATACGCTTTTGTCGTGTAAAGAGCATAGTGAAGCTTAGAGTTAGAATTGTCTTTCAACGAGTCATCAGTCCACAAATGAACGAGGCAAACTTGCTGTCAAATTGACTTGAATTAAATTAGGAATCATTTTTGGAACCAGGAACGACATTTGTTGTGACATGAATCCCGACGTCGTCAGTTGCAAACATTGACACAAAAAATGCGAAAAATCCAAGCAAGTGAAAAGTGAAAGGCTGGAAAGTGGGCGTGGCCAGGGGCCGAAGGGACACTGGACACGACCTTAAGTAACACCTACAGTGCGCCACATGAGGTACACTGACGGCACTACCTCCTACTGAGGTTGCTGCTGGGTTGTTGTGACGGCAGTTGAGTAAGAAAATCAATTAATCAGTCCATTAGAAACAAGTCCCTCTTTTTCTAGTCCGCCAGTTTCTAGTTGTCGTCGGTCCTGGGCTACATGAGGACTCTAGGTTATCCATCCCAGGAGGCTTAGCACTTTAGAAGGATTAAAATTGATGCAAGAAATAATGACGCTTATTTTGTGTTTCAGGTGCACCTTCAGCCGTAGTCTTCGGAAATTATTCAGTTATTTTTATCTGTGTTTATGTAAATGGGTAATTATCTGTTTGCTGTTTAGATGTTTTTGATGTTTATTCAACCTTTCATTTCTTTTCTCTGATTTCTCCATTTCTCCAATTTGGGCTTTGCCAAAATGTTAAACGCTTAATGCATTTTTGCAAATAATAATAATAATTATTATTATATTTTTTTTTTTTTTTTTTACTCTATCACAGTCCTCCAATTCGACTGGGTGGTATTTAGTGTGGGGTTCCGGTTGCATCCTGCCTCCTTAGGAGTCCATCACGTTTCTTACTATGTGTGCCGTTTCTAGGATCACACTCTTCTGCATGAGGCCCGGAGCTACTTCAGCCTCTAGTTTTTCTAGATTCCTTTTCAGGGATCTTGGGATCGTGCCTAGTGCTCCTATGATTATGGGTACGATTTCCACTGGCATATCCCATATCCTTCTTATTTCTATTTTCAGATCTTGATACTTATCCATTTTTTCCCTCTCTTTCTCTTCAACTCTGGTGTCCTATGGTATTGCGACATCAATGAGTGATACTTTCTTCTTGACTTTGTCAATCAACGTCACGTCTGGTCTGTTTGCACGTATCACCCTATCCGTTCTGATACCATAGTCCCAGAGGATCTTTGCCTGATCGTTTTCTATCACTCCCTCAGGTTGGTGCTCATACCACTTATTACTGCAAGGTAGCTGATGTTTCTTGCACAGGCTCCAGTGGAGGGCTTTTGGCCACTGAATCATGCATCTTTTTGTACTGGTTCTGTGCAAGTGCTGAGCATTCACTTGCTATGTGGTTTATGGTTTCATTTTTCATATTGCACTTCCTACATATGGGAGAGATGTTATTTCCGTCTATCGTTCTTTGAATATATCTGGTTCTTAGGGCCTGATCTTGTGCCGCTGTTATCATTCCTTCAGTTTCCTTCTTTAGCTCTCCCCTCTGTAGTCCATTGCCAATTGTCATCGCTGGCTAGTTCTTTAGTCTGTCTCATGTATTGTCCGTGCATTGGTTTGTTGTGCCAGTCCTCTGTTCTGTCTGTCTTTCTCCTGTCTCTGTATATTTCTGGGTCTTCGTCTACTTTTATTAGTCCTTGCTTCCCATGCACTCTTTAGCCACTCGTCTTCACTGGTTTTCAGATATTGTCCCAGTGCTCTGTTCTCGACGTTGACGCAGTCCTCTATACTTAGTAGTCCTCTCCCTCCTTACTTTCGTGTTATGTATAGTCTGTCCGTATTTGCTCTTGGGTGTAGTGCTTTGTGTATTGTCATATGTTTCCTGGTTTTCTGATCTATGCTGCGGAGTTCTGCCTTCGTCCATTCCACTATTCCTGCGCTGTATCTGATTTCTGGCACTGCCCATGTGTTTATGGCTTTTATCATATTTCGGCGTTGAGTTTTGACTTGAGTATCGCCTTGAGTCTCTGCATATATTCTTTCCTGATCGTGCCTTCATCTCTGGTGTTTTATATCCCCTCCTTCCATATTCCTAGGTATTTGTATCCTGTCTCATCTATGTGTTTGATGTTGTTCCCATCTGGTAGCTTTATCCCTTCAGTTCTCGTTACTTTGCCTTTTTGTATGTTGACTAAGGCGCATTTTCATTCCAAACTCCATCCTGATGTCCCCAGATACAATCCTTACAGTCTGGATTAGGGTATCTCTTTGCCTTGATGCTCTACCATACAGCTTGATGTCGTCCATGAACATCAGATGGTTGATTCTGTTGCCTCTTTTCTTGAGTTGGTACCCGATCCATCTTCTGTAGTACTTTTGTCATGGAATCATGGCTACTACGAAGAGTAGTGGGGGACAGTGAGTCGCCCTGGAAGATCCCTCTCCTGATATTAACCTCTGCTAGTCTTATTCCAGAGCTTGTAAGTATTGTATACAGTTGTGCATTGTATTTTGGAGAAGCTGATGATGTTTTTCTCTGCCCCATATATTTTCAGGCATTCTATTAGCCATGTGTGTGGTATCATGTCGAAGGCTTTCTTATAGTCTATCCATGCCATGCTTAGGTTGGTTTTATTATTATTATTATTATTATTATTATTATTATTATTATTATTATTATTAATTCTTTTTCGATGAAAATGGAACGTCATTTCAATGATATTTTTTTCTTTCAGGTGAGTTTAAATTGAAGCATACTTTTAGCTGCCAAGGGGGGTTTATTAATTATGTGTATGTAATGTGTTTGGAATATTGTAAGGATGGCAGGTAGGTGCTTTTATATACCTTATATATGTATTATATATATGAGTCATATCACTTACCGTGATTCTTTTCTCTTTTGTTTAATGATTTTTCAAACTGGATTATGACACCGGTGGTCTATACCAGTCAGTGAAGTAAAGAAACGTTATCTTTGGTCAGTAGTTGAATGGGTTACCATCAGCTGAAGGTATCTTGTCCCCGTTTGGGGCATTTGTTCGTGCACATTTCCCTGTTCCATAGATAGAAGGATGGCTAGGAGGATAGATAGTCTCTCTCTCTCTCTCTCTCTCTCTCTTTCTCTCTCTCTCTCTCTCTCTCTCTCTCTCTGCAATTAGTTCTGATTTACATTTTATTGTAATTGTGTACAAAGTCTCTCTCTCTCAGTAGCCATCTTGCTTGGTGAGACGTACCCGCGTGAAGTCACAATAATCAACAGATATCACAAGTTTAAACATACGACTAGAATTTGAGAAATATCTAGAAGTGTTCGTGACTATCGGTGATAAGATTAGTGTGAAAATAGTAGGATAAAGCGTCTTCTAAGTTAGTTTGTCAAGTGTAATACTATAAATCAGAACAAGATGGCAGTAAGTTCCAACTGCGGGAAGAGGTGGCGTAATTGGCGTGTTTAGCAAATTCGCAATATTGATGAGGTAGCAGGAAGGGAACTGGCATTTCTCATCTATGAAATCAGCAACAGTCCTAACCAAAAAGATACAAAAAGCATCATAGATATATTAGAAGGATATAATCCTTCAAACTGGAACAAATCTAATGAAAAACATCTTGAAAATAATTGAAGAAGTTCCAAATAAAATCCAAGTGGTCAAGAGACTCATAAAGAAAATATACATAAACCAACATATTCGACAAAGAAAATGAATAAGGTGAATCTTGTGAATATCCTAATTGATGCATTAGGAAAAAGAATGCCAAAAGCATGCAAACTGTGTAAGGTTTGGTATATAGCATAGTCAATCCACAAAACCTAATCAGAAAAGTGCTGCATGCAACATTCCGACCCATCCACAGTGTGCTGAGGTAATACAAGATTTGAGAAAAGATACAAGAATTTTTTGTTCAACATGTCTATCATGGATAGACAATGTTATTAAATCAAGATTGAATGTACAAATAGTTGAGGATGAAGAAGAAGAGAAGAGAGAAGAAGAAGAAGAAAAAGAAGAAGAGGAAAACGGAAGAGAGAAGTAAACAAAAATGAAATGACAGAAAAAAATAAGGAAAACAAAGAACAAGATAAAAGTATGGATGCAGAGATACTCATTGATACTACATATGAGGCAATAAAGCAGCATACCTACGAAGAAATAAATTACGATATGACAACAGAAAAGCAAATCCCGAAGAGGCTCTACCCAGATCTATACAATGACGGGAAAGAGGAAAAAATAGACAAGAAAGACAAAAATCTGCAACCTTTTGAAAAGAGGGAATTGCAGATTTGGAGAAAGATGTTACTACAAACATCCTAAGATATGTCAAAACTATGAAATATATGGTAAATGTGCATACTTAGATGGATATGGGGATGATTGCAGAGATCTGCATCCATATGTAAAAAACCTAAAAGAAGGAAAAGGATGTAAGTTCGACAAAAAATGCAAATATATGCACCCTGTAGCCATGAATCATAATCAAATAAATAACCAACCAAGTAATAAAATCCAAAATAAGAAAGAAACAAATAAAGAGAGAAATCAAGAATATCAGGTAAAAGAGAAAAGCAAACCACCAATGAGATATGCAGAGGTGTCAGCAAAAAATTTCAAAGCATCAGCTCCGAAATTCTACTCAAGAGATAATAACTGTATTTATTATGCAAGAGGATATGCAGAAACGGAGAAATTGCAGATTCAGACACAAAATTAATAATTATGATGAAGGAAGATCAAATATTATGGAAAAGTTGGATTTTTTAATGTCAGAATTTCTGGAAATGAAAAAAAGAACAACATACCAGAACAGGAAAGAGACATGGGAAAATCCTTATTACTACCAGTATTAAATGAAGGAGAAAACACGCAAACCATCATAGTGATGAATGCGCAGGGTTTAGTTACGAGTAACTCAAAAAGAAAAATAGAGTACTTAGAAGAACTAACCCAAAATGAAAAGAAAATAGATATAATGAATATAAGTGAAAACCTAGTATTCCCAAGAGACTGGGAATGATGATCAAATAAAAAGGGTTCCAAACTTATAGATCAGATAGAAAAAATAGGAATCAAGGGGAACCGCAATATATGGGAAAGACAAAAAACAAGGAAAATATATGAGAAATATAGTAACTCAGAATGTGAACTAATAGCGGTTAGAATTTGAATCTGAAAAATTGATGAACATAGTTATATATAGACCTCCTAATACTAAAGAGTTTGACTTAATAATTGAAAAATTGGATGATATATGTAGAAATCACAAGGACTGGACTATTCTCCTATCTGGTGACTTCCAACTTTCCTTTCGTAGAATTTGGAAAGAACGAATAGGAGATTGTGGTTGTACTTATACATATAAAAAAGAGAGTAATAGTAGTGCAGAAGATAAGAGGCAATTTGAAAAGCTATTAGATATGCTACTAGAATACAACATTCAACAAATAAATCACCTGCCAACAAGAAAGGAATACTTTAGACCTAGTATTTGTGAACGAGATGAATTATGTTAAAGAAATAATAGTTTATAATGCGAGTATTTCAGACCATAATGTCAGAATTAACCAGTTCATTCCAAGCAGTGAAAATAGAGATAAGCAAGAAATGAAAAAGTGGGAAGGATATGGAAAAAAATACAACTTCTACAGTAAAAATATAAAATGGTCAGAAATTAATGAAGAATTAAACAAAGATTGGGATAACATTTTCGTAAGTGATGACATAAGGGTAAATACGGAGATATTATATAAAATATTGGAGATAATAGTGGAAAAATAATATACCGAAGAAGAAAAGTAAACATCATTCATGCATACCAAGAGACAGAAGGATCTTGTTCCAGAAAATCAGAAAGTGGAAAAAAGGTCTTGCAAAAGAAAAAAATGCATGGAAAGTTATAGAACTAAAAAGTAAGATAGAAAATGCAGACAAAAGATTATACAATCAAAAGAAAATGAAAAACGGGACTTGGAAGAAAAAACCCATATTAAATATCAAGCAAAACCCCAAACTATTATACTCATATGCGAAGAAGATGAATAAAAGAAGAATAGAAATAGGCCCTCTGAGAATTGAAGGGAGATTAAACGAATGAAAAAAAGGAAATTTGCAACATACTGGCAGAACGATATAAGAGAGAATTCACCCCTAGAATAGATAATGAAGATAATGATATAGAAGTAAGGGATGAAAAATAGTGAATATTTAGCTGACATAGATATTAATGAAGCTGTATTGTGCAGGCATTAATGAAATTAAAAATGGAGCTGCTGCAGGCCTGAGGGAATTCCTGCTATTTTGTTAAAGAAAGTAGTTCATTCTATCGCAAGCCACTTGCAATATTATTAAGAAAAGTGTAGATACAGGCAAGATATATGATGAGCACAAATTAGCATATATTACCCCTACTTTCAAAAGTGGATCAAGACTAGAGGCAAGTAATTATAGGTCTGTGAGTCTAACATCACATATTATGAAAGTGTAGAAAGGGTAATGAAGGAAAAATATTATGAAACATTTAATAAAAAATAATTTGTTAACAAAGGACAACATGGTTCGTACCCGGAAAAAAGAAAGTACACAAACCCAACTGTTAGTCCACCGTGAAAACATATTCAAAAATATGAAAAGCGGAAATGAACAGATGTGTTTATTTAGACTTTGCAAAAAGCTTTTGATAAAGTAGACCATAATATATTAGCGAAGAAAATTAGAAAACATAATAACGTGGATAAAGTTAGTAGGAAGATGGTTAAAAGAATTTTTACACAACAGAAAAAACAGATAGTTATTGCAAACGACGAGAAATCGGATGAAGGCAAGGTAATATCCGGTGTGCCGCAAGGTACGGTGTTAGCTGCAATACTGTTGTTATTATGATTGAAGACATAGACAATAATGTTAAGGATTCGGTAGTGAGTAGTTTCGCAGATGACACAAGAATAGTAGAGAAATTACTTGTGATGAAGATAGGAACGCTCTACAAAGAGACCTTAACAAAGTATATGATTGTGCAGAGGTAAATAGGATGGTATTTAACTGATAAATTTGAATCAATAAAATTATGGAGACAGAGAAAGAAAGCTATATGCATCTAAGGGACCTAATAATGAGACCATCACAATAAGGAAGCAGTTTAAAGACCTTGGTGTGATGATGAATAGGAACATGTTATGCAATGATCAAATAGCAACTCTGTTGCAAAATGTAAAGCAAAAATGGGAATGTTGTTACGGCACTTCAAAACAAGAAAAGCTGAACATGATTATGCTTTATAAAACATATGTTCGTAGTCCACTTGAATATTGCAATATGATATGGTACCCACACTATCAAAAGGATATTGCACAAATAGAGAGTGTACAAAGGTCCTTTACAGCTAGAATAGAAGAAGTTAAGGACCTAGACTACTGGGAAAGACTACAATTCTTAAAATTATATAGTCTAGAAAGGAGAAGAGAACGCTACATGATAATTCAGGCATGGAAAACAGCTAGAAGGAATAGCAGAAAATATAATGGAACTAAAAATATCAGAAAGAGCAAGCAGAGGTAGATTAATAGTGCCCAAAACTATACCAGGAAAAATAAGGAAAGCACACAGGACATTAATCCACTACGCACCAGCATCGATAAGCAGGCGTACTATTCAATGCGTTGCCAGCTCATTGTAGGAATATATCAGGAGTGAGCGTAGATGTGTTTAAGAATAAGCTCGGACAAATATCTAAACTGCATCCCAGACCATCCAAGATTGGAAGATGCAAAATATACCGGAAGATGTACTAGCAACTCTCTGGTAGACATTAGAGGTGCCTCACACTGAGGGACAATGGGGCAACCCGAACAAGATGTAAGGTCTGTAAGGTAAGGTAAGGTCTCTCTCGTCTCTCTCTCTCTCTCTCTCTCTCATAAGTCTTGTTTTGATATTTTAATTTAATTTTTCAAGAAATGGTAGTCCCTAAATACATCTCGGTAACCAGGTCCTCTTTCTGGATCAAATACCGTTCAGAAAAGAGAAGAATTACCTCTGGAAGCTCGAAATCAAGTCACAGGGTTTATCGTCTGATTAATAATAATAATTATTTCATTTTGTACTTTTAAAAATTAATTTGTAACTGTTTACTTCCAGGCGACCACTTGTCACACATATCAACAAAGAAAGTTTTTTGTTGTCGTATTTCCCTTCTTCCCTCTGTGTTCCCAGTGCTTCTAAACTTATAACATTCCCTATTGTTTCCGAGTCTTTTAAGTTTGGAATTATAAAATGTAGACGAAGTTTAAGTGGCTAAGGTTATTCAAAGAAAGAGAACTCTCTCCTCTCTCTTCTCTCTCTCTTCTCTCGCTCTCTCTCTCTCTCTCTCTCTCTCTCTCTCCAGTGAACTTGTGACCTGGTCTCGAACCAGTTGCAAAATGATTTAGTTGTTAAGAAACAAACCTTTAAGGGTGACATTTCTCGGTTCACGTTTGGTAGGTTCATGGTTCATTTCTGGCCTACTGCTCCCCAGCCCTAAATGGACTTGAGTTTCTTTCTGGGTCAAAATTGAAGGATTCAGGTGGAAAAACCCCTTCCCCAAAAACGAACTGGGAAGCTGGAGGGGGAAAGGCGTAACTTATCTATCTATCTATCAGCTATCTATCAATATATTTGCACACACATATATATACTGATATATGTGTGATTTTTCTCTAATAATTGTTTTACAAGCTTGAAAGATATTGGCTTACAAATTTTCGAAAATGCCAACATAATAGCAACTGGGATGTTTTTCCGCATCTTGTATAAATTTCCTTCAAAGACGACGTAAGCTCTTCACAAGACGCTGCTTGAATGAGAGACAATTTCCAAAGGGGACAAATGTAATAGGTGCAGCAGATGTTCTCTCATGAGGAGGAGGAGAGGTTCTTTTCAATGGAGATTCTTACTCACCTTCAAGAACGGCTGTCTGTCGTCAAAGACTCTGTGTATATATTCCCCCAAGTGTTTCCTAAAGGAGTGTATTCTGTCTTTCTGTTTTATCATTTTCTGAGTGATCGATACGAAACATTCTGACACATTTCACTTTGTTGGCTCTTAGAATGTATATCGAATCTTTGTTTTTATTGTCACTGTTTTTCAGCTTTTTACAAAATTGCTTCGCTCTTATAAATATAAACTTGATGATTCTGAGGTCACTATGTTGGCTGTGAGAATATGTTCATTATCTGTTTTTAATTTCATTTATTTACAATTTTTTTTCGAAAATGTTTAGATTTTATAGATATAGACCTGATGACTCTGAGGCCAGTCTCCGGAGCACGTTGATCACAAACCTCTAAATGTTCTTCACTGCCGAAGGTGTCAGTGTGAGGGGAAAAGGACCTCAAATTATAAAGAAAAATCGATGGGTTTTGTAGCTGAAGGCGGAAGGAAGAAGGCGTTTGTTTTTCTTTTTCTATAACTGAATGTGACGTCGCCTGTGGAGGTCTGTGAGAAAGGAGAGCTTATATATATATATATATATATATATATATATATATATATATATATATATATATATATATATATATATATAAAATGTGTGAATATATAATGTATGTATGTATATATACACAAGCCCTTATAGCAGTAGGCAGTATTTACTGAAAGGTTGTTTGCAGCGTCCCCTAAATATCTCTTCAATAAGTCGCCTGAATAGCCTCTTGGAGTTGGAGGTAAGTATACAATATTAAACTCGCTACCGCACTAAGGGATAGCTCACTTGATGGCATTTATAGAAGGCCAAGCGCTGGGACGTATAAGGTCATTTCAACGCTGTAAGGCAAATTGAGAGTTGAAATGTTTGAAAGGTGTGACAGGAGGAAAAACTCGAATTGGTTGCGCTATGAAAGCAAGATGGAAGACATAGAATATGAATGGAGCTACAGTAAAAGGAATGAAATGCAACCCCTTTCGTTCCTTTAACTCTATAGACTTGCCTCCAACTCCAAGTGGCTATGTAGGCGACTTACTGGAGAGAGATTTATTAGTTCGTTGCACACGATCTGTTGTTAGTCCCTTTGGGACAGACCTATAATTATTAATTTTGTCAGCTGACGTCAGCGCTGCAGCGAATATGCAAATTTGTTCAGGTAATTGACTAAGTCCTTGTTGGTTTGTTGTAATAATCCTCATGTGGCGGAAATTTCGGTTTAACTAATTGTAATAGTCTCTCTCTCTCTCTCTCTCTCTCTCTCTCTCTCTCTCTCTCTCTCAATGCCTGATCAGGAGGCGATAACGAAAGACTCCGGCAGAATAACTAAACATGAGCACTTAGCCAATTGCTCTATGAGAGAGAGAGAGAGAGAGAGAGAGAGAGAGAGAGAGAGAGAGAGAGATGTTCAAAGGATGTAGGTTCACTGAGCAAGACAAAATTCACAAGATTCTTTATTAAAAACAAGGAAAATCAAGAATGAGAATCGTGCTAATAAAAACTTCCTTTTCCATGCTCCGTCGAAGGCCTCAGAAGAGCAAAACTCGACATCTGTTCAGACTTTCCATAAATGAGGTTTCGCTGGCAAACCGCAAAACGGAAGGAAGAACGATATCCAAAGCAAAGGGAACAAAAGCATATTTCTCGAGATAAAAAAAAAAGGATCGTAATTAAAACGGTCTACACAAAGGATATGCTGAGTTTATTAAAGGTTACGTTGGTATCATAACAAGAGGAAAAGGAGTGGGGAAATAACATCCAGAGAGAGAGAGAGAGAGAGAGAAATTCAAACCTTGAGCAACTGCTCACAACACAAAGACTGGGCGTTTGTGGGTCTCTTCATTTTATTTCCGGTGCGTTTGTTCTTATCCAAAACTTTTCTTTGAGTCTGTTTTGATGTTTATTTTCAATTTAGACATTTCCATTTCTTATGTATAAATAAGCTCAAATATAAATGTTCTGCTTTGTCTGAACCTATCAAGGATACTAAACTTAGGTGAATTTATATTCATTAAGTCTGGAAGTGTTTGAGCTCTCTCTCTCTCTCTCTCTCTCTCTCTCTCTCTCTCTCTCTCTGCCTATGCATAGATGAGACTTTGCACCGGTCCCTATTATTTGTATGTCCCTCTCTCTCTCTTCCCCTCTGCCTATTCTTCTTCCTGATTCCATTTTATCTCTTCCCTTCTGTCTCTATCTCTCTCTATCTTTTGTTTTGGGTTCCCTGGTTGGTTGTTGCAGGCTATTGTTTTTACATTATTTTTTTGGCAACACTTATTTTGATTTTGCATTACCAGACCTTCGCCTTCAACGTCTGAGTAGGAACTTTTGAAAACATCTCATTCATGTGTTACGAGTAACCAAATAAGTATTAATTAAGTGATAATTGTATGGAATGACATGTTAATAGGGTTGAAACTGGTAAGTTTTCTTCATTTTTAACCTGTACGAGAGAGAGAGAGAGAGAGAGAGAGAGAGAGAGAGAGAGAGAGAGAGAGAGAGAGAGAGAGAGAGAGTACCCTTCAAGTCGAGGTGTCGGTCTTTGTTATGATAAATTTATCTCTCAATTTCCAGTTGACTAAAATTTCTAGTGATGTTTATCAGTTAATTAGCCTGTTTCATTCCTTAATACACGCTTTGCAAAGTTATTTGTTTTGTAGTCATGTCACCTATCACAACAAGCCTTTTCTAAAGGAGATTACAGATGCAAGAGGTTCAATAGGAAGAATTTATTGTAACCTAAATAGTCGAATTAAAACAAGAAATACTAAATAGTTTAAAACAAAATAATTCATGTTAGTTACTCAGATATAAATTTTTTATAAAACATTACTCTTCTCTCTCTCTCTCTCTCTCTCTCTCTCTCTCTCTCTCTCTCTCTCTCTCTCTCTCTCACTTAATTCATCTCCCATGCTGCCTAGGTAAATAGACAGGTAAATTGTAAATATTGTCTAAACGAACGAAATGGAGAGAATTGGGCAAATCTGGTTAGCAGTTAAAATATCTAATAATATGAAAGTTTTAACTAAATATCTTTTAGTGGGACGTGTCAATATCATGTATATGTTGTTCAGCAGCTGATCTTGTTGTAGTATTGGGTTATTTTTCGGTTAAATTAGTAAGGAAAATATTTAAATTGAGAAAATGTATCCTACAGCATTGAAATATGACGTCCAAAAATTATAATGAAAACGAAAATTATGAAAAATTCATGGCAACTAAAATAATGTTCACAAATAACCCCTTTCTTAAATTTTTGTTTCTTTATTCGTTGCAGTTTTGCGTCCTGTTAGATCAATTATAAGAGAAAATGACAGTTAAATTGATACAATTTACCTTACATCAATGAACAAAGCGAACGTTTATGAACACTTCATAGCAACTAAAATAATGTTAAAAAATGCCCACTCTTTGGCTTGTTGTCACTTTATTCCTTTACAATTCACCTGACGATTCAGTTTCCTTCGTTCATACAGTTGTTTCTTGTTAGCAAAGTTTTTTAGTCCTTCATTCAGTTTCCTGATTAGAGACAAACAGCCGGAAAAGTCCCCTAAAGTCTGACCCTTTTGACTTATGAATGTGTCTCCCTTTCTGTGACCTGTGTTGACCTTCTATAATGATACAGGCAGTCATTGACCCTTTAGAAGCGAGGGTTATCTCCATCTATTCATCCATTCTTCTAATCAGCTATTCATCTATTCATCTGTTTATCTATGCAGAGATCTGCTACATAGTTCTCTTATAGGGCTGAGAATTCAGAGATGTCTGTTATTATTATATTATTATTATTATTATTATTATTATTATTATTATATTATTATTATTATTATTATCATCATCATCGTGAATGCTGAAACCGACCTTCTTTCAAAACATGTTTTATTAAAAATAATGGCAGAATCCACAGAATTGATTTTATACAAATTTCTTTCAATTCTCCTTATGATTTGTCTTTCTGGCGCGCTGGTACTACAAAGCAGCTGCCCAATATTCAACGTGCTGTAGGTTGTGGTCAACGGAATTTCGGGTTGCGTTTTATCAAAGGCGACGGGGTATCAGGGAACAGGCTGGGGGTCGTCAACAGTATTTAGGTGTGTCTCCGTAGGTACGGGCGGAACAGGCCGTAGTCGTCAGGGGTCGATCCGGTATTTCTTACGTTTTTCCTTCTTTTCTGGTTTTTCCTATATATAGGGGTTTGGGTATGTTTCGGTCACATCGTTTGGCCATCATCGGATGGGATCGCTAAATTGCAGTTGTCGTGGTCGATGGTACTAACCGCTACAGTAAGTAACGCGTAGGTAGAGCAGACAGTGAGGTTAAAGAAATGAAGTAAAGTCAAATGTCATTTTACAAGAAGATCAATGATCAATATTGTTTGGTTTCATGGAGTCTAAATACGCGAACACCACAATCATTGGGAGGCTGAAGACTGGAGACTTCATCTACGAACATGGAGTCTTCAAATGGAGGAACAAATCCACAGTTATGTGTAGGTACAAATATACTTAAGAATAAATCTCTACAGAGAACTTTCGGGAATCTGCTCTATTCCCATCTCAATTGATTGAAAGGGGGAATACGACAGATTCCAAAAAGCGCTCTAAAATATTTTCATTCTTAATAAATGTTACTATAAAAAACTATGGATTTCTTGCTCCACTAAAGTTAATTTAAGATATCCCTGCCTTACTTCATAAGCAGGCCTTAACCAACTGTCACTTATCTTCTTGTAACCCTTTTGCGATTTGGTCAAACTCCCCCCTGCCCTCTAACCCTTTCCTCAACCTCCCTGGAGCCTCCCTCTCTCTTCGCTCCCTCCCCTCTCGTCGTTCCTTCCTCACACCCACGCCCTGCTAATCTGTCCTCTGTGGGTGATTTACAGCTGTTTTTAAGTGAATCCAGACGACGGCCACGACCTGATCTGGGAAGACCTTGCCAAGAAAAAAGGGAAAGATTTTTTGTTTCTTTCGTTTTTTAGAATGAATGTAGTGAGAGATAATGATGATGAGATATAGGAATTGAGAGTATGTGAGGGATAGTTTCTATTATTATTTATTATTAGTATTATTATTATTATTATTATTATTATATTAGGGAGGAGGAGACCATCTCTAAGGGCAGTAGCATTGAAAGTAATGTCTGTCTTTCTTCGGCATTCAATTTAAATAGAGTCTGCTCTATTCTCCTTAATTCTTCTGTTCTTATCAGCGTTCGACAGCAGCTGGTGTATCAGATTTCCAAAGGACTATAGAGCAGACTATTTAAATTGAATGCCGAACAAACAGCCATATTATTATTATTATTATTATTATTATTATTATTATTATTATTATTATTATTATTATTATTATTATTAGTGAAGAAATCCACAAACTTATAGATCAGATAGAAAAAATAGGAATCAAGGGGGGAACCGCAATATATGGGAAAGACAAAAAACAAGGAAAAATATATGAGAAATATAGTAACTCAGAATGTGAACTAATAGCGGTAGAATTTGAATCTGAAAAATTAATGAACATAGTAATATGTAGACCCCCTAATACTAAAGAGTTTGACTTAATAATAGAAAAATTTGATGATATTTGTAGCAATCACAAGGACTGGACTATTCTCCTATCTGGAGACTTCAACTTCCTTTCATAGACTGGAAATAACGAATAGGAGATTGTGGTTGGTACTTATACATATAAAAGAGAGAGTAATAGTAGTGCGATATATAAGAGGCAATTCGAAAAAGTATTAGATATGCTACTAGAATACAACATTCAACAAATAAATCACCTGCCAACAAGAAAGGAAAATACTTTAGACCTAGTATTTCGTGAACGAGATGGATTATTTGGTTAAAGAAATATAGTTTATAATGCGAGTATTTCAGACCATAATGTCATAGAATTAACAGTCCATTCCAAAGCAAGTGAAAACAGAGATAAGCAAGAAATGAAAAAGTGGGAAGGATATGGAAAATACAACTTCTACAGTAAAAATATAAAATGGTCAGAAATAAATGAAGAATTAAACAAAGATTGGGATAACATTTTCGTAAGTGATGACATAAGGGTAAATACGGAGATATTATATAAAATATTAGAGAAAATAGTGGATATAAATATACCGAAGAATAAAAGTAAACATCAGTCATGCATACCAAGAGACGAAGGATCTTGTTCCAGAAAATCAGAAAGTGGAAAAAAGGTCTTGCAAAAGAAAAAAAATGCATGGAAAGTTATAGAACTAAAAAGTAAGATAGAAAAATGGAGAACAAAAGATTATACAATCAAAAGAAAATGAAAAACGGGACTTGAAAGAAAAAACCCTAATAAATGTCAAGCAAAAACCCAAACTATTATACTCATACGCGAAAAAGATGGAATAAAAGAAGAATAGAAATAGGCCCATCTAAGAATTGAAGGGAGATTAAAGATTAACGAATGAAAAAAGGAAATTTGCAACATACTGGCAGAACGATATAAGAGAGAATTCACCCCTAGAATAGATAATGAAGACAATGATATAGAAGTAAGGGACGAAAATAGTGAATATTTAGCTGACATAGATATTAATGAAGCTGATATTGTGCAGGCTATTAATGAAATTAAAAATGGAGCTGCAGCAGGGCCTGATGGAGTTCCTGCTATTTTGTTAAAGAAAAATAGTTCATTCTATCGCAAAGCCACTTGCAATATTATTAAGACAAAGTGTAAGATACAGGCAAGATTTATGATGAGCACAAATTAGCATATATTACCCCTACTTTCAAAAGTGGATCAAGACTAGAGGCAAGTAATTATAGGCCTGTGAGTCTAACATCACATATTATGAAAGTGTATGAAAGGGTAATGAAGAAAAATATTATGAAACATTTAATAAAAAATAATTTGTTAATATAGGACAACAGGGTTTCGTACCCAGAAAAAAGTACACAAACCCAACTGTTAGTCCACCGTGAGAACATATTAAAAAATATGAAAAGCGGAAATGGAACAGATGTGGTTTATCTAGACTTTGCAAAAGCTTTTGACAAGGTAGACCATAATATATTAGCGAAGAAAATTAGAAAACACAATATCGTGGATAAAGTAGGAAGATGGGTTAAAAGAATTTTTACACAACAGAAAAAAACAGATATTTTTATTGCAAACGATGAGAAATCGATGAAGCCAAGGTAATATCTGGTGTGCCACAAGGTACGGTGTTAGCTGCAATACTGTTTGTTATTATGATTGGAAGACATAGACAGTAATGTTAAGGATTCGGTCCAGTGAGTAGTTTCGCCGATGACACAAGAATAAGTAGAGAAATTACTTGTGATGAAGATAGGAACGCTCTACAAAGAGACCTTAACAAAGTATATGATTGGGCAGAGGTAAATAGGAGGGTATTTAACTCTGATAAATTTGAATCCAATAAATTATGGAGACAGAGAAGGAAAGCTATATGCATATAGGGGACCTAATAATGAGACAATCACAATAAGGAAGCAGTTAAAGACCTTGGTGTGATGATGAATAGGAACATGTTATGCAATGATCAAATAGCAATTCTATTGGCAAAATGTAAAGCAAAAATGGGAATGTTGTTACGGCACTTCAAAACAAGAAAAGCTGAACGCATGATTATGCTTTATAAAAACATATGTTCGTAGTCCACTTGAATATTGCAATATGATATGGTACCCACACTATCAAAAGGATATTGCACAAATAGAGAGTGTACAAAGGTCCTTACAGCTAGAATAGAGAAGTTAAGGACCTTGACTACTGGGAAAGACTACAATCCTTTAAAATTATATCGTCTAAGGAAAGGGAAGAGACCGCTAACATGATAAGTTCAGGCAATGGAAAACAGTAAATGAAGGAATAGCAGAAAACATCATGGAACTAAAAAATATCAGAAACGAAGCAAGCATAGGTAGATTAATAGTGTCCCAAAACTTTAATACCATGGAAAATAAAATAAAGGCAAAGGCAAACAGGACAATAATACACTAACGCACCATCCATCGATAATGCAGCGTCTATTCAATGCGTTGCCAGCTCATCTGAGGAATATATCAGGAGTGAGCGTAGATGTGTTTAAGAATAAGCTCGACAAATATCTAAACTGCATCCCAGACCATCCAAGATTGGAAGATGCAAAACATACCGGAAGATGTACTAGCAACTCTCTGGTAGACATAGAGGTGCCTCACACTGAGGACCTGGGGCAACCCGAACAAAATGTAAGGTCTGTAAGGTAAGGTAAAGTCTCTCTCGTACACTAGATAAAATTTGTTTCAATTACAATTGATGAGGTTGATGTATGATTGGCTATTACAAAACTCTTTATGAGAGAGAGAGAGAGAGAGAGAGAGAGAGAGAGAGAGAGAGAGAGGTGGTGGTAACTTACATGTCCAAGTCCCATTGAATTTGAATCCATGAATAATAATCGCAGCGCATGTTCTTAAAAAACGAATAGTTAAGTCTTGATCATTGATGGCCGTGAAGCTATAATTTGGATTATAACACTGGTATTTAGGAAACGTTTAGATCGAAAATATGATTCTTTGAGTTTTTTTTTTTTTTCTTTTGTATTATTGAATCCTTGTATAGTTCTCTTGATATTGATTGAAAAGCATGTTTTGTGGTGAACCTGCCTTTGTATATTTTCGCGCATTTCAGATATTTTAGTATATTTATTTTATACCCTTGCTTTCTGTTTATTAATACTTGCTACTTACTGCTTTGTTTATTTCCGCAGTGACATCAGTCTAACAGAAAGAGAGAGAGAGAGAGAGAGAGAGAGAGAGAGCTAGCTCACTCCGGCTTCAGATTCATTGCTAGGAATATTTTCTTAATTAATCTTAGCTAAATTTAAGTTTCACAATGATAGTCTTATAGATTGGGAGTCTTCTGAGCGAGCAGTTATTGGGAGGTGTGATTCATCGTTAGGTTTTTATCCAGGCAAAGGTGTGGGTTAGTAAATGCTGGTGGGGGGGCTGTTAGTTCTTTGACTGTACCTCCGTCCTTATTCTTTTCTTCCAGCTTACTCTCCTCCTTCACTCTCTCTCCCAACAGTTGTTGTATAGTGCATTTGCAAAAGATTTCCTCCTGTTGCACCTTCCAAGCCTTCTCAATATACTCTCAGTATCCCTTTCAGCGCTGAAGGACCCCAAAGGTCCCAGCGCTGGCCTTTGGCAAATTCAGTATTCAGTTTTATTTGGGCTGTAAATGTTCAAATGTTCATGCCTTTCGGTTTTGATAAACATTGTTATTTAAGGAAAAAAAAAAACACTTGAGCTTCATCTCAGAAAAGATTTGGATCTGTCAGCGAAGGTTTGTCGTCTTGTGTGGAAGAATCCTCCCCTTTGCTCTAAGGAAGTGAACTTTTCCCTCCTGCCCAGAGGAGGTCTGTCCTGAAATTCCTTCCCTCACAAACTGAGAGGATCTGGGGAACCTGAGAATCAAAACTGCATTCAACTGGTTTTTCATCCAGTTTACCTGAACACCTGTGGTGTTGTTGTTGTTTGTTGGAGTTGAAATGTAATAGTGATGAGACAAAAGCTTCATAAATTTCATATTTGTTTTATTAAAATACAACTGTCAGTTGGTACCAGAATAGAGTCTACAGCTGAATATTAATTGATGTAAATAAAAGGAAAACATGACTTGGTACTTTAGGATTCTGTGCACATCCAGAACCTCAAAATGTGCTCCGATGTGGCTTCTGTCTCGTTACATTTCCATACCAATTGAAGGACTCATTGTCTCGAAATATGACCTTTTAGCTCTCAGCTTTTCCCTGTCCTGTTCACACTTCTTTCCAACAGACAATGAAAAATGGATTCAGGTTCCTTTAGACTGATGGGGGCTTCAGTGTTAACTTATTTTCGCGCGGACTAGAATCTTGTGAAGTTTTGTGAACATGGGTTTAAATGCTGGGAAAGTTCCCGTGACCTGGAACTTTGGGGAACTTTCTCGTTAGGTTGAACTGGCAATACAATCTGAGAATTTGTAGAGATTCTGCAAGTTGTTACTTTTACTGTAGTTCCACGGCCTATTATGCTCGTTCATGTAGCAGTCAACGAGGACGTAACTTTATTCTCCTAATACTCTGGCATTTGCTTTTTTAAAAAACATGATTCCTGAACTCGAATGTTCAGTTGCTAAGCCCACCATTACAAATATATTACTAATGTACCACTCAAGCCTTTGACGTTTTTTGTTAGTTTTCCCATTTTGTTTGGACTGAATCCAGAGGCCCATAACAGGCCTGTTGTCTCCCTTTAACCTATTACCACCCTTGGACGAAGACCTTGCTGGCATTGAGGCGACTGGTGAGGTAAAACCAACCATCAGTCACCTTAATGGATGTCGGACTGTTGTTCCTGGTCTCTTCTCCCGTCTCTTCTCGGGCGTCGTCTTTTGTGTTTCATGGGACAAGTTCTTTGTTGTTGCCTTCGTAAAGGGTCCTTTAGCCAGAAGGCCTTCAGATGACTTAGTATTGAGAGAGAGAGAGAGAGAGAGAGAGAGAGAGAGAGAGAGCGAGCTCTGTTATTATATTCACTTCAGTGACGTTGAATACTATGCATTTCATTTTGTTTTCCAGAACATTTCATCTCCCCGGAATCAAGAGGCGATTTGATTTGATCGGCTCTCGAAATCCCCCTTTTTTCGTTGACTCTCTCTCTCTCTCTCTCTCTCTCTCTCTCTCTCTCTCTCTCTCTCTCTCTCCAGTCATTCCTCTGCCACCGATTCCGAGGGCCTGTTCATTGTGCGTATTAGTACTTCGGTCGCGTATTGTTACAGGATTGAAAAATGTTCTGGGTACTCTCTCTCTCTCTCTCTCCCCCATTTATTCGCTTGTTCATTTCAACCGCATTCTATAAATAAACGAGCACAAAGACTTGTTCGTTGCAGATGATTAATTTCCCTTTTTTATTTCAGGGCTTTTCTGTTCTGAACTCTTTTGGAAGTGACGTCACTTCCACACAAAAAGAAGGGTATATTAAAGCTACTTTTGTTGTTGCTTACTTATAGTGTGTACAGATTCCGATTAAGGAAGCACTAAAAGCAATCTCTCAAGACATGTCATCACACATGTTCACAACTTGTTTATCTACTTAACACGGACAGGTTGACAACAAGTCGACTATTGTGAGTGGAGAACAATATTTTGGTAAATGCTTGATAACAGTATTGAAGCAGTGGTTAGAAGTACTAACAAGTTAATGACTTGTTAACAATCTGTTAACGACTTGTACTCAGCCTGTTCGTGATGTGTGTGCTAACGTGTTTGACACTTTACGTTTGTTTAAATAAATAATAATAAATTGGTTACAGAAATTTCTCAATTGAAGCTGCTGTTTTTGTTTCGACAGTTTTAGCAAATTATCAGGACACTTCTGTCAGCTCAGACTTTAAAGTATTATTGTTTACCATTTGCTTATATTTACTCTCCCTTCAGTGATTTGGTTGCTGGGCCTCACTGTGGCTCATGGCCCTTCTAACCAAACAACTCCGCGTCACTGTCTTTGTAGCATCTCAGTTCTTCGTCATCTGGGTCTTCAGTAAAATGTGAATCTAGATTTCCAGTCCAGGAGGTTTCTCTCTCTCTCTCTCTCTCTCTCTCTCTCTTCCATCAAAGTCCCCTTATAAACCACCTTAAACACCTTCCATTCTCAATCCCTTCTTTTAGATAGCCCTTATTACTCTCTCTCTCTCTCTCTCTCTCTCTCTCTCTCTCTCTCTCTCTCTAGATTATGAGCCTCTCTCCCCTCGCCTTTGTTTGGGTAATCTCCTCACTTTTCTCTTCATTAACCTGAATAGGATTTTTTAATCCCGATTCTCCAAAACAGGTGGACCAGAAGTCATTTCCGGACTGTTCCTCAATTTCCCACCACACCTAATCCACCCCCCCCCCCCCTTCTCTCTCTAATTCTCTCTCTCTCTCTCTCTCTCTCTCTCTCTCACAATGAAGTTTTGTGGTTTTGTAATGAAGGTCTGAATGTTGTAGATCCGTTCATCAAAGTCAGTTTTTGATAATCTTTATTACTAAATCAAGTTGAATCGAGGTGGTGGTGTTGTCCAAAGTAATGGTGATTAAGACAAAAGAGCGATGAAACGTTGTTGAGATGGAAGCATAGGATTGAGGTGTGAGAGAATACGTAATTATGGGGGAGTGACTCGTTTGAGGTGTAAAGTGCATCTGAAACAGGGATGCATATCTCCATGACTGTGCAGTGTCTTTATGAAAATAGTCATAACTACAAAGTTGTGGGATACGAAAATGACTCAAGAATAGCATGTGGAATAGTTTATGCCTGCGGATGGTGCTGTGCTGGTGGTTGGTGATAGGGAAGAGAAAACTGCAGAAACTGATAAAAGAGTTTGAAAGAACATGCAAAGGAGAAAGTTGGAAGTTGGAACAAAAGTAAGCCTTTGTGTTTTGCGAAGCTGTTGATAGAATGTGGGAATAAAGAAAAGGGATAACTCATTTTGGGGAATATTGAATCCATTTTCATATTATTCTCAATAATCCCGTTACTTGAGGTTCTTTGCAGCCTCCCTTCGGACCTCTTTCATTCTTTTGATTGTTCCTCCGTTCATATTTTTTTTCTTCCATCTTACTTTCCTCGGCTCTCTCCTCACAATTGTTTCTCAGTGTAACTGGAAAAGGTTTTCATTCTGTTACACCTTTCAGACCTTTTTATTCTCAATTACCTCTTCAGCGCTGAATGACCTCATAGGTCTCAGTGATTGGCCTTTGGCCTAGATTTTGTATTCCATTCCATGTGTCTATCTTCAACTCTTCTAGCACCTGTTTTGAGGAGGACAAACTCATTCGTTTTCCTCTGCTTCCCTTCCGTTCTTGTTCTCAAGAGATTTCAGATGGTGGCAGTTTTGCTCTTTATCACGTTATGGGAGACTTAGAAAATTCATTGAGTTATCTGCATGAACTTGAATAGAAAGGGTTTTCTTATTGGTGTATAAAGATGACTTCTGTTTCATGAAAATTTGACTTTAGAGTCAAGCACTGGAGCACTTCCGGCCACTGACCTGGTAAGACAGTGACAATAGGGAGTTAATAGTGGTTGGACAGCAGAGTGGAAGAAATGAAGCTGGAATGGAGGTCAAGTCAAAGGTTAAAAAGTGAGGGTAGCTGGGGGCCGAAGGGACGGGGAAAATAACCTTCAGTAACGCCTACAGTGGTGTCACTACCTTCCCAATGGGGGGTGTGGAGAAATGATGGTAGCGTTCTAATATACATTTTGTACAAGATAAAACTGTCTTTGTTGTTGTGTTCATTTCTGTGCGAATATAGAGTCGTTGTCCTCAATCAAAGACAGTTGACATTTGAATGGTTATAAAAAAGGAAACTGATATTTCTGCATAAAGAGCTGAAGAAGGAATATGATGTGAAGGGGGTGGGGCGGTGGCCTTGTAGATTATAGAAGCTCCAGATTCTGATCCCATGAGAAGTATGATATATATTATATATATATATATATATATATATATATATATATATATATATATATATATATATATATATATATATATATATATATATAATATATATATATATATATATATATATATATATATATATATATATATATATATATATATATATATATATATATATATATATATATATATATATATATATATATATATATATATATATATATATATATATATATATATATATATATATATATATATATATATATATATATATATATATATATCATACTTCTCATGGGATCAGAATCTGGAGCTTCTATAATCTACAAGGCTCCCGCCCTTCCCCACTGCGCCCCCACCCCCCTTCACATCATATAATATATATATATATATATTATATATATATAATATTATATATATAATATATATATATATGTTCCCTGAATTTTTTCTCGAGGGGAATTTGGGTCGTATTATTAAAAATAATTTTCCTGTTTTTCGCTTCAACTGAAACCGATTTATTTTTCTTCCTTCCGAGATCTTAATGATGATTAGAGAGAGAGAGAGAGAGAGAGAGAGAGAGAGAGAGAGGAGAGAGCGAGAGACCCTAATTAGTGTTTTAGCTCTTGATACCGATGATTCCCAATTATTCAGGATTATTCCCAATTATTCATATACCTCCCTTCCTCAAGTGCAAATAGTGGGGCTATATATGATATTCGAGCCACAGCCGCGTAACTGATGCAATTTTATTTTTTCCTGTCCTTAATTTTAATTGTTTTTCTGGGGAAATGAATTATTTTTTTGATTAATCTCCAGGTAATTAATTTGTCCTTCGTCTGCCTCTGATGAGGCCATCAACTGTCGCTTCCCTCCTTCCACGAAATACTTTTTTCTTTTTTTTTGGCACTGAACAATTTTCTTTATATAATTTTTTTGGACTGCCAAGCTAAAATGGGCACTGTTAATGAGTACTAAAATTGATGAAGATCAAAAAAGTATGATAGGAAGACCATTATTAAGTAATGTGTTCCCAGTGCCAGAAAGAAAGAAGTCCTGTATTCCCTCCTCACACGGCTGGAACAGTCTCCCTTCAGAGGATGGTCGTTCCATTGCAACTCAGGAATTCACCTCCAAACAATTCTCCTTTTGTTTTCATATTTTACTTAACTCTCTATCTTTTATTATTAATTTTATTTATTATTAATTTGTTAATGTTTTCTTTTCTAATAACTGATCTCTACCTTCTTTGTTTTCTTTGACCTTCTGTTGCTTCTTTCTGATGAACACCAGGAATATTCTTTGAAGCTGCAGTATCAAGTCGGTGGCTCCTGTGGTGGAATTGTTGATAAGGTTCTTCATCTTCTGAATAATAATAATAATAATAATAATAATAATAATAATAATAATATAATAATAAATAATAATATAATAATAATAATAAATAAGAGTAATGGTGTAGAACTGCAATTTCCCAGAAGAGTCTGGAAGCGACTCAGCAGCGCCGAGTAATTTGTTGTTAAATAAGATCCCATTTAATGAGCAGCAGAAGGCAACAGGAAACACGGGAAGAGGAGATCAGTTATTAAAAAGAAAAATTAAAGATTAGTAAATAAATAGATAAAAATATAAGTAAATGATTTAGAACAGAAGGAGAATTGTTTCATGTAATTAATGCGTTGCATCTTCATTTGAACTTCTGAAGAAGAAGTTCCAATTGAACGACTTCCTCAGAAGGGAGGCTGTTCCACTTCCTCCAGCGGAGTGAGGAGGAACAGAGGCCCTCAGGAACTGAGGAGTTCGACAGCGAGGCACATTTATTACTGCATACTGGTGCATCTGCTCTGCAAATCTGGCTGCTCTTGGCTGGAATAGGAGTAACTCTATTCCAGAATAACATTACGCGTCATTATTACTAAATGTTGACTATTATGGAAATGATTAAGTTTCTTTGTATCTTTTTATTAAGCAAAAATGAAAAAATCCCGGATATGTAAATGCTGCTCTGGTGACCTTTTTTAGTCCAACAGAGAAGGTCTTCCATTCGGACCCATTTTTATTCCTCAAATTCCCCTTCCCTGTCTCTTATCTGTCATTCTGTCTTCGTGGGAATGAATTCCACCCGTCGGATGCGCTGGCCGGAAGGAACGCCCGCTATTTCAGTTCGGATTTGTTATTAAATAAATAAATGGTGTTTCATCCAGTGCGGGTTTAATTAATGAATTGGTGGAATATATGGAGCGTAAATTGTTTGTGCTCTAATAAAGGTTTATCTTCCATCAGGGGATTCCAGAGGGAAAGAATTTGGTGCCCTTTTTTATTATTTATTTGTTTTTGTTTGATTTAAGATGTCAGACTTTTTAAGATGAAGACGCATTATTCTGTGTGATCAGTATATGACGAGAGAGAGAGAGGAGAGAGAGAGAGAGAGAGAGAGCTAGTTTGTTGCAAGTATCCTAATTGCTGCGGTAAAGCAACAAATGTTATTTTTTCCAGTGGAAGCAATCTCCCGTGTGCAGGTTTTTCATCTAATAATAATCTCGGCTTTGGAACCAGCTCTCCCCCCCACAAAAAAACCCCCCCCATAATATCTTATTTTCCCGCACTTGCTTATCTGACGCACGATCGCCCTACGCTGGTTGCTCTGCTATTTTTCATATAGTATCGTATTTTTCTTCTTTTTGGGGATTCTCTCTCTCTCTCTCTCTCTCTCTCTCTCTCTCTCTCTCTCTCACACATAATTCTTAGCCGTTCATCTTGAGGAAACCCTTTCTGATATAAATGAATTCATTTGCAAACAGCGCGTCAGTGGCGTGATCGGTATGGTCTTGGCCTGCCACCCCGGTGGCGAGCGAGTTCGATTCTCGGGCATTCCATGGGAGGTAGCGCCTCAGTGGCGTGGTTGGATGGTGTTTGGCCTGCACCTCGGTTGCCGCGAGTTCGACTCTCGGGCATTCCATCGAGGTGTGAGAGTGTATATTTCTGGTGATAGAAGTTCACTGTCTATGTGGTTCGGAAGTCGCGTAAAGCTGTTGGTCCGTTGCTGAATAACCACGTAAAAAAACACCATACAAATAAACAAACAAACACTATTGCAACTCTCCCAGTGTTTAGAATAGTTTTGGTTGGAAAACTCATAAACAGGCCTTTGTTACGAAATGTTGGAAACGAACGAGACACCGATTCTTACGTTGGTTTCGGTGCGACTGTAATCATTCCTTTAACATCATCTGCGTTGGGATCTTGGAAAATCTCCTTCCTTCCTTCCTCTCTCAGTCCCTAATTAATTTTTGAATGATGTAAGTGATGCTGTTGACTGAATCACACACACAGAGAGAGAGAGAGAGAGAGAGAGAGAGAGAGAGAGAGAGTGAGCTCTTCTTGTTCCTGCTTAACACTTAGGATATCTCTAGCCGATCAGAAGCCCGACAAAAGAGGAGGGGGGGACTGAAAAGGGGGGATTGTCAGCTCCAATTTTTTTTTAGCGACCAATCGATACATAAATGATGAAGCTGAAACAAATCTGTTGCAGTTTGTATACAAGCTGCAGTGAGGTCCCAATGCATCTTTCGAGATAGGCTTAACACCCATTCATCCCCATCTCGTCTTTTATTCATTCATAACAATAAATATAATTGGTCGTAGTGTCTCGTGGAGAGCCACCTCGTCCTCGTTTATACGTCATGTAAGAACAACGCTGATTGGTTGTCTCTTCTGTAGCTACGATTCGCTACATTTCCTGCTCAATGGCTCCAAGGCAGTGGATCTCAATATTTTTGGCCCATGGACCCTTTCACCATATGCCAGCATGCTCCCCCCTCGCCCCTTTTTCCAAAAGTTGTCTGCCTCATAAGGTGCATTCCAATTAATATGTAACAAAATACCAACAAAAACACACATGCTAGCGGAGAGAAAGCCCAGCGTAACTTCTCAATAGTGTGGACAGATGCACACTGCATTTTGTGTGGTTCTAGAGCCAGTTTAAGCGTACCAATCTGTGGTCATAAATCCCCCCCACCCCCCGAAACTCTGAAGTCCCCCTAAGGGAGAATTTCCCCTTGGTTGAGAACCACTGCTCCAAGGCTTTCAAGATCCTGGTTCATCGTCTTCCTCTTCCTCTGTTCAGGATGCGCAGGCAGTTGGGGCACTGTTTACATTCTTATCTATACGTCACGTAAGGACGCCGTTGATTGGCGGTTTCTTCTGAAGGCTCTGATTTGCTACGTTTCCCGCCGAATGGCTCTAAGGCTTTCAAGATCCGTTTCGTCTTCTTCTAATGTTCAGGATGAGTAGGTAGTTGTGACTTTGTTGACATCTCTTGGAGTCATTTTTGTTTTCTTGTTTTTATTCCCAACTTCTCAGGAAATGCTTGATAAAACTTTCCAGTGCTCTGTCTGTTTGGCTGCCCTTATTTATATTTGTCGTGTGTCTGTGTGTTTGTTCTGTGGAACGGAAAAGGACATAGCTGGCTGTCGCCTTGATTTTTTTCTATAGGAAAAGTGGTGCCTATAACTTTTCTTCGAATAAGTCTGTGCATTTATCCATACCATTCTTCCTACATATTATTGGTGTGCTTCAATCCATATTTGGCTTATTACCTGCGCACGAAATCCAGTCTGAACCTCACATTTTAGCAAGAAGGACATAATTTAGTCCTAATCTCTGCATTCCTTTTCAATAAGTATTTTAATTCAAGTAATCTCTCTCTCTCTCTCTCTCTCTCTCTCTCTCTCTCTCTCTCTCAAGTTGAACATGCTTGTGCTGGAAGGGTCTCTCTCTCTTAGAGCTTTAGGAATTGTAGGAGAAGTAGCAGACTGGGTCGAAGACTGGCTAACTTATAGAAAACAGAGTCATAATAAACAGTGAAGAATCTGTTTGGGCAGATGTGACAAGTGGAGTTCCTCAGGGTTCTGTCTTTGGCCCACTGTGGTTTAATAACCCGGTGGGGGGTAGTGCCGTCAGTGACCTCATGCGGTGCACTGTAGGCGTTACTGAAAGTTCTTTACAGCGTGCCTCGGCCCCTAGCCGCAACTATTTTAGTTTCTGTGCCTCCTTTCATATTCTCTTTCTTCATCTTACTTTCCACCCTCTCTTAACACTTGATTTGCAACTGCGAGGTTTTCTTTCAAACCTTTTAACATCAATTTTCATTTCAGCGCTGAATGACCTCAAAGGTGTCAGTGCTTGGTGGCCTTTGGCCTAAATTCTATGTTCAACTCAACTCAACACTGTTGTTTTATATTTACATTAATGACATTGATGTAGGCTTAATTAGCACGATAGCCAAATTTGCAGATGACACCAAACTAGGTGTAAATGCAGCAGACCCAAATACAGTTGAAAGTTTAAGAAATTATTTAATGAAAATAGGAGAATGGTCAAAAAAAGATGACAAATAACTTTTAACATTGGAATAAGTGTAAAGTATTTCAAACTAGGAACAAACAAACTTCATGCCAACTACATGCTGCTTTGGAATGACCATACATAGTGTTAGAACAAGAGGAGGACCTTGAAGTCATTAACACCAAGGACTTAAATCCAAAAAACAAAAAAAAAACAGTGCATAAAAGCAGAAGAGAAGGCACAGAAACTAGTGGGATACATAAAGAGACAGTTCAAATACAGAAACAAGGAAACGGTGCTGCAGCTCTACACATCAGTAGTTAGACTTCATCTTGAATATGCAATACAGTTTTTGGTCACCAACATTAAAGATAGGACATAAATAGACTAGAAGGGGTACAAGCAAGAGCCACAAAGTTAATTCGATCCATCAGGCAAATAGGTTACCAAAGACGACTAGAGAGCATGAACATGTATGGCTTAGAAACACGACGATTTGCGAGGACACTCTAATAGAAACATTCAAAATACTGAAAGGCATAACAAAAGTAGACAGTAACCTATTTACATTAAACGAAAACCAGACAATAAATAATGGATGGAAACTAGAACTGAAGAGATACAAACACATCGCATTGTGGGAACTTCTTTACATACAAGATATTTGAGACGTGGAATAAACTGCCACCAGAAGTTGTAAACAGCAACAGTGTGGAAGAGTTCAAAAGGAAGCTAGACAAAATCATTAGGAGACACTGTGACTGAACAGTAAAACCTGCTGCTAGAGATAAGTGAGCACACGATGTCTTATCGGATGGACATTATAAAGAAGTCTTTGAGACATCCTTATCCTTGTAACTCTCTCTCTCCTCTCGTCTCTCCCTCTCTAGTTCTCTCTCTCTCTCTCTCCAAAACGCAATTCGTCAAACTCCCCTGAACCGTTTTCAAAAACTCGAAAGTTCAAATTGTGCCAAAACGAACTATCACGAATATCTCTACGAATTTCCACCGACGAATTCCTCACCTGTCAACTCACCTGTTGGATTGACTGCTCAAGCTATTCCTTCAGTTTCCAGTCACTGTTTATTGCTTTAGGGAGTGATCCTGAAGTATTATGGAGAGTAGGGACAAGTATCTTTGTCCTAGGTCCTAGAACAAAACACTGCTTTCTAATCTGTATTTTCAAAAAGTTTACCATCTCAAACTTTGACAACTCGTATGACTGCATTTAACTGATCTTAATCTTCCATTAACCGGTGAAAATTATTACTATTTATATTCATCCTGTAAATCTGGGTATAATCGAAAAGTTATTAATAACCTAATATTTTTCGTATTTGTTAGAAAGGCCCAGTTTTCCAATTAATCCCAATGGCCTACTTTTAATGAAAGAACCTATATTTATCGACCTCGGTCTAAATTTCGTTCACCCTTCCCTCACAATGGTCGGCGAGAGAGGAGAGAAGAGCGAGGAGCGAGAGAGAGAGAGAGAGAGAGGATTGGGTCTAGGGATTTAGAGTACGCAGAAAAACGGAATATTGCTTTTGCCTGACATGACAAAGCTCTACAGCTCTTCAGCAGTTTTTTTGAAATAATGGACAGCATTCCGTCGTCGAGGGTGATGTGGGGATTTCCTTTAGTCATATTTTATTTGGAACGTTGCATATAATCCTTAAGATGTAATGAATTATTTATGGTTTGCGCGCGCAAATATTTCACATACGTCTCCACTTAGCTCTACATGAGTCAATGTTATAGGCCTAGAGTGACAGACACTGATATGCGTATTGTTTACCAAAGCTAAGCTTCTAGAGGACTCTATTAAGACTGATGCTTTCATAGGTTCGGTTCAAGGATCAAGTCCCATGGAAGCCTGAGGCAAAGGCGATATAGAGTCGCCTTGTTACTATGTCGATGTTTTCAGGCAACTTGTCAAAATTCTTCAACTTCTCATTGCTGTAATTTTCGTTGGTTAGTCCCTAACCTTCTTGCGGGATTGGAAGATGCAAAATATACCGGAAGAATGCACTAGTTCTCTCTAGACATTAGAGGTGCCTCACACTGAGGGACCTGGGGCAACCCGAACAAGATGTAAGGTCTCTCTCTCTCTCTCTCTCTCTCATCTCTCCTCATCTCTCTCTCTCTCTCTCTCTTCACGTACTACTTACAAACACGAGCACACTCGCCTTCTGACGCTTGTCCTGAAACAAATTTTTTAAAGCTTAAAGGATAAGGGTCTGTTCGTGTTTCCTCTGATATCTATGATTTTCGGTCATTGATATAAACTATTTATTTTTTTCAGGACTTCCTGTTTCTTTTGTTTTAGCTTTGTTTAGCCGTTTTCTTCTGAGTTTTTTTATTTATATATTTTGTTTTTTTTATGTCTGACCCCTAAATGCTACAACCAGATCCCTTTTTTATATATATCTTCGTTTTATACTTTTCTAAATCTGTGTGATGTTATGTTAACAATATACTTTTATAAGTTCTCTCTCTCTCTCTCTCTCTCTCTCTCTCCTCTCTCTCTCTCTCTCCTCTCTCAGGAGGAAGGAGTGTGAAAATATGCCACCGTCTATAACTGCTGACTTCCTCATTTTTCTTTGATCAAAAACCGCGTTGTCTTCAGCATTCCTCTCAGTAGGGGAGAGGAGAAAACTTATATATATATATATATTATTAAGATAATATATAGATATATATATATTATATTATATAAATTTGTATTTATACATATATATATATATATATATATATAGATATTATATATATATCATATATATTTATATATATATATTTATATATATTTATATTTTATATTAGTATATTTATTAGATATATTGAGGTATATATATGTATATATTATATATATATATATGGTTATATATTTATACTTTTATATATTTATATACATGTATATATATATATATATATAAGATATATAAATTATAATATATATCATAAATATTAAAAAATGAATTAGAGGACCCACACAAAAATTAAACGATAAATCAATGGCGGAGAGGCTGGTCAATTTAGTCTGGATTGCGGGTGTTGTTTTAACTATTTAAGGAAAAAAATAACGTGGAAGTAACCTTTCTCTCTCTCTCTCTCTCTCAAGGTTTATTCGTCACCTCTTCCTCCTCCTTCTTAATTAAAGAAGGCAAAATAAAAAAAATAACTTATCAGTCCCATTGTTTTTCCAAACCAAACTTTCAAACTTTACCGAGTTCTTATCTCACCTCCCTTGGCACAATTATTCTCTTTCTTCTTCTTCCTTTTTTTTCCTCAGTCTTTAGTGAATTCTCATCTTCCTCCTTCAAGCTCTCCTCCTGACTGGAGTCTGCCTTCGTGAATATCTTGAAAGTCTTTCTGGAACTGAGAGACCAAAAATCAAAATAGGATTCCCAGCGATGAGATCAGATTGAAAGAGGGAGACGCTTCAAAGATGTTTTTATCTCGGAAACTGCTTTTTTAACTTTTTAAAGAACGAGCTCTTCCAGAGAGAGAGAGAGAGAGAGAGAGAGAGAGAGAGAGAGAGAGAGAGAGAAGGTTTGGTTTGTGCGCACGAGGCTGCTGAAGAATGTAAGTTTTAAACATTCTTTGAATTATCAACAAATGTTTGATAAACTTTTTAGTTATGTTAAATAGTAGAATACAGGCTTCGAAAAATATAGTTTTGTTTTCATCATCAGTATTATTATTATTATTATTATTATTATTATTATTATTATTATTTTATTATTATTATTATTATTATTATTATTGATTATTATTAGATTATTATTATTATTATTATTATTATTATTATTATTATTTATTTATTATTGCTTTACAGTCCTCCAATCGAATCGATGGGTGCTATTTATAGTGTGGGTTCCGGTTGCATCCTGACCTCCTTAGGAGTCCATCACTTTTCTTACTATGTGCGCCGTTTCTAAGGATCACACTCTTTTGCATGAGTCCTGGAGCTACTTCAGCCTCTAGTTTTTCCAGATTCTTTTTCAGGGATCTTGGGATCTTGTGGGGGCCTAGTTGCTCCTATTATTATGGGTACAATTTCCACTGGCATATCCCATATCATTCTTATTTCTATTTTCAGTCTTGATACTTATCCATTTTTCCCTTTCTTTCTCTCAACTCTGGTGTCCCATGGTATTGCGACATCAATGAGTGATACTTTCTTCTTGACCTTGTCAATCAACATCACGTCTGGTCTGTTTGCACGTATCACCCTATCCGTTCTGATACCATAGTCCAGAGGAGGTCTTTGCCTGATCGTTTTCTATCACTCCTTCAGGTTGGTGCTCGTCCCACTTATTTACTGCAAGGTAGCTGATGTTTCTTGCACAGGCTCCAGTGGAGGCCTTTTGCCACTGAATCATGCCTCTTTTTGTACTGGTTCTGTGCAAGTGCCGGACATTCGCTTGCTATGTGGTGTTTATGGTCTCATTTTTCTTATTGCACTTCCTACATGTGGGAAAACCTGTTTTTGGGAAAGATGTTATTTCCATCTATCGTTCTTTGAATATATCTGGTTCTTAGGGCCTGATCTTGTGCCGCTGTTATCATTCCTTCAGTTTCCTTCTTTAGCTCTCCCCTCTGTAGCCATTGCCATGTGTCATCGCTGGCCAGTTCTTTAGTCTGTCTCATGTTTATGTCCGTTCATTGGTTTATTGTGCCATTCCTCTGTTCTGTTGTCATTCTACGGTCTCTGTAATATTTCTGGGTCTTCGTCTACTTTATCAGTCCTTCTTCCCATGCACTCTTTAGCACTCGTCTTCACTGGTTTTCAGATATTGCCCGTGGCTCTGTTCTCGAAGTTGACGCAGTCCTCTATGCTTAGTAGTCCTTTCCCTCCTTCCTTTCGTATTATGTATAGTCTGTCCGTATTTGCTCTTGGGTGTAGTGCTTTGTGTATTGTCATATGTTTCCTAGTTTTTCTGGTCTATGTCGCGGAGTTCTACCTTCGTCCATTCCACTATTCCTGCGCTGTATCTGATTACTGGCACTGCCCATGTGTTTTTTATGGCTTTTATCATATTTCCGGCGTTGAGTTTTGACTTAAGTATCGCCTTGAGTCTCTGCATATATTCTTTCCTGATCGTGTCTTCATACTCTTGTGTTTATATCCCCTCCTTCCATTATTCCTAGGTATTGTATCCCGTCTCATCTATGTGTTTGATGTTGCTCCCATCTGGTAGCTTTATCCCTTCAGTCCTTGTTACTTTGCCCTTTTGTATGTTGACTAAGGCGCATTTTTCTATTCCAAACTCCATCCTGATGTCCCCAGATACAATCCTTAAAGTCTGGATTAGGGTATCTATTTCCTTGATTTTTATTATTATTATTATTATTATTATTATTATTATTATTATTATTATTATTATTATTATTATTATTATTATAGAAATAAATATTATTTTTCATTATAATAGGATTTACTTTTACAGGCAACCAAAATAAACACAATTTTGCTAAAAAAAAATATTTTACCGACTAATTTTAAAAGCAGCAAAAGAACGTTGAGAGAGAGAAGTACTTGGGAAATTCTTCCCCAGGGGGCGAGGCGCCGAGGGGCAGAGGAAGCAGAAGAAAGTCCTCTGATGTTTGATTAAACAAACTTTTGGATTTTCATAACTGATCGAACGAGAGAAGAAGGTACGAAATAAAATTGAGGAGGAATGAAACAGTATCTTTGCTGGTTGGTTTTGATTCTCTCTCTCTCTCTCTCTCCTCTCTCTCTCTTCTCTCTCTCTCTCTCTCTTTTCTTACTTGAATCCATTTATAAGTGCAAAGTCGCAAGTTATTTAATTAATTGATTCTAATTTTCTCCAGGAAAAAAGTCGTCCTTAGAAGACACTGGCCTCTTTTAAAAGTGCCGAGGTTCGTCAATTAGTTTAACTATTTTTTTTCTTTATGGAATACAGACTGCACTTGGATAATATTCTTGATATGTTATAGTTAACAGCAATTCCACTTTATTCCTCACCTAGACTAACTTGTACTCGACACTTAACATTGAATATGAGAGGTATATTGAAAATGCATCACGTCTGGAATGGCAGCGGAGGGAAAAATCAACCATCATTATGGGAGCTAAGTTGGGTCCATTAAGTTGAGGTGTTTTGCTGTACCAGCTGTTGTTCAGAAGACAGTCCAGTAAACAATTGAAATTAAACAAGCTTATTGTTGAAGGCAATTGATTGTGTGTTTGGTTGACAACAACGTTTGATAAAATGGAAATAAAAAAAATCCAAGAAACAAATTGAAATTAGATATGAAATTATCGTTGAAGGTAAATAAAGTTTTTGTTGACAACAACGTTAGGTAAAGAAATCTAGAAATAGAAATACAAATAAAAAATCTCTTTCCAAAAAGAGGGGATTCCAGGAAGGAGGAAGAGGTTGAAATGTCAGGTTGTCTCTTGGTCGAAATGGTTTAGAAAAGAGAGAGAGAGAGAGAGAGAGAGAGAATAAGGGACCAACAGGATTGGATTTAAATCGCCGGAAGGATTAGAAGCTCCTCCTGGATCTCTCCCCGGGATTCAAATCGCAATTCCAAAACTTATTCTTGGTGTCGCTCCTCTCGGCTAATTCCTCCAGAGCCGATTTGCTCTTCCCGCGAGAGAGAGAGAGAGAGAGAGAGAGAGAGAGAGAGAGAGAGAACACTTTCCCCTCTCGGCACAGGTAAAAGACGACAATTTTTCGGGTTATTGGCCGGACCTGAAATACGTCCTCCCTTCACCGTCCCTCCCCCCACCCCCCCCACCCCCACCACCGCCACCCCAATTTCATATAGCGCCCCATCCTCAGAAGGACAAGGGTCGCCCTGAGGACTAAGAATCCCTCATAAGGTAAAAAAGGAGGAGGAGAGGCAGAGAGAAGACGAAGAGAGAGAAAGAGAGAGAAGGATGTACCTTTGAAAGTTGACCTCATAATGCTTTAGCCAAGGATGGTGGGTCAAAGCTCTCTCTCTCTCTCTCTCCTCTCTCTCTCTCTCTCTCTCTCTCTCTCTCTCTCTCTCCTTTTCCACCTTTTTTCTCGTTGGTGGTTTCGTTATTTCTTGATGTTGATAACAATAATAATTCCATCTTGTTTTCAGTTTGGAAACTTTGTGGGAGATGAAATTGTTGGTATTGATACTCACGGAAATAGTTAGGAGATAACTGAAGTTATTGATTTGCTTATGGAAGTCAGGCTGTCAAGCCCAGCACTGGGGCACACGAGGCCATTCAGAACTTAAAGACACTGAAAAGAGGGAGCTGGAGTGGTTGGACAGCAAGATAGAGAGATCCAGAAGATAAAGGAGACGAAGTACAAGAATCTAAGGTCGATCTGTGAGAAACCTCACATTTGCACTACGAATAACAGTTAGAGGTGTTGGACAGCAAGACGAAAGAATGGATGAGGGAATGGATGTCAGGTGAAGGGCTTTAAAAAAAGTGGTTGGTTTGCATTTGGGGGCCGAAGGAACGCTGCGAATAACCGTTGATAATGTTGGGAGTTTCTCCTTTAAACGTGAACACGATATTCTACACCCTATAGTAGATTCACATCAACCGTGTATCTGATGTCTAGGCCAGTCCCTTATGACGCTCCTGATTGGCTGTTATAAGCCAATCACAGGGCTGGCCGCTGGAAACTCTCAGTCCTCTCGAGAGTTCACATTGGCAGGATGTATGTTCCACTTCTCCTGAGGGATACGTCTTGCAAAAGTATCCTTCAGGAGAGGTGGAATGTAGCTACATCCTGCCTATGTGAACACTCTCGAGAGACTGAAAGTTCCAGCCCTGCGATTGGCTTATCAACAGCCAATCAGGAGCGTTGTAAAGGACTGACTTAGACATCAGATACACGGTGATGTGAATCTACTATAGCGTATATTTGAATTCAGAAACTTTACTTTGGCATTCTTGCTAAATTTCTCTAAGAATAAATTTGAAAAAATCTTTCTTCTATGTATGTATGGCCCTGAGGGAGAGGTAAAGTTTACCCGAGACAAATGCAGTATTAGAATTCTTAGGGATTCCAGTGAGCAACAGGTTCTGTTAGTTGATTCGTCTCCAGAAAAGTGTTGTGTAATGATTACAGATCCAGTCAGCAAACTGGGTTCTACAAATCATTTGTTCATTTGAGCAACACTGGCTAATCGCATAGTTCTCCAAATAGTTGCGTATTTCTTTCAGAATTATAATTTAGATTCGGGTGCGTGTAATATTGTTGAAATTGATTGAGGTAGAACGTTAAATAAGAGACCTGATAACAATTCATTTCGATCTTTTTTTTCCGTTATAAGAAAGTGATCTTTGAAATAAATACGTTAATAACCTTTGAGTAGTACTTACCTATGTTGGAAGTTAATTCATTGTTTACATCAAAATATCAGTATGATTTTGTAAATAGTGTTCCTGATCACTTAGTTTGGAGAGGGGGACCTAAAACCTCAAAAAAATAAATTAATAAATAAATAAATCAAATATGATAAATATAAAATAAAATAAATAAAAGTTTTCTCAGAGGCTAAGAATTTAACAAGAATGTTAAAATGGTAAAAAAAATGTATGCGGCCAATAAAGTCTACAGCTTCGGGCGTAAAGAGAGAGAGAGAGACAAAGAGAGAGAGAGAGATGATATAGAAATTCTCCAAGTCAAGGGCTGTGAGAGATAAAGAGAGAGGTGGTGGGGGGGGGGGGCTAATTTCAATGTTTAAAGTATTTCCCTTAATGTTGAAATCGCCTGCCAAGTGGTTTTGCTGGAAACTCCGTCGATGATCAAACTTTCTGATATTTAATCTCCCGAAAATTTGTCATTATTTTCTTTTAGTCAGTTTGTTCTTTTTTAACTTTGCCATTAAGTGTAGTTTTTTCCATATGAATTTTTTTAAACAATGGTTATTTTACTTCAGTTTTCATGACTCGATCATTTCCTAATATTTAATCCCATTTCATTTTCCATCACAGATACTATATATATACCAACTGATTCATTTGTAATTTATATTAAAAAAACGACAGACTAACCATTCCACAAAGAGACCAAACGGAATAATGGCAGACCAATTCCTTTGACCATAATGAGAGGGAGGAGGTCAATACACAAAGCAGCAGAAGTGACCTGAGATTTGTCTGTGGACATCGGATTCCCTTCGGTCACAAAGGAAGAAGCATCAGGGTTGATGGGACATGTTGTCAACACCTCATGGCCGTCAGTATGTCAGCTCGATTGCATTAATAATGATTATGATCCTTAGGGTACTTCCAAAATGCTATTCAGCTTGTCGTCTAAATGTTGACAAACTTCTTACACATGTTTCAAACATGTTGAATGCAAGTTGACGTCTTGTTCTTAATTCACATACGTCACAAACATGTTAGATACAAGTCAGTGATTTTTTATTTCCCATGTCATAGACATGTTAACTATATGTCAGTGACTTGTTCTTATTGCAGACATATCACAACATGTTGAATACAAGTTTAATGAACTTTTTATCACACGTCACAACATTTTGTTACTACAAGCCGAGACATTC
Source organism: Macrobrachium nipponense (assembly GCF_015104395.2). Taxonomy (NCBI): domain Eukaryota; kingdom Metazoa; phylum Arthropoda; class Malacostraca; order Decapoda; family Palaemonidae; genus Macrobrachium; species Macrobrachium nipponense. The sequence goes on from NC_087214.1 coordinate 27,009,162, forward strand.
TGACTGTCCAAACCATTGCTTCATATGATTATTATCCAGCATTTTCCGAAGATTCATTCTCCACCTACA
>NC_087214.1:27012230-27048386 GCF_015104395.2 Macrobrachium nipponense
CTTTACTTCACTGACTGGTATAGACCACCGGTGTCATAATCCAGTTTGAAAAATCATTAAAAAGAGAAAAGGGTCACGGTAATGTGATATGACTCATATATATAATACATATATAGTATATAAAAGCACCTACCTGCCATCCTTACAAAATATTGCCAAACACATTACATACACATAATTAATAAACCCCCTTGGCAGCTAAAGTATGCTTTCAATTTAAACTCACCTGAAAAGAAAAAAATAAAAAAATATCATTGAAATGACGTTCCATTTTCATCGAAAAAGAATTAATAAATATAATAATAATAATAATATAATATAATAATAATAATAATAATATAATAATAAAACCAACCTAAAGCATGGCATGGATAGACTATAAGAAAGCCTTCGACATGATACCACACACATGGCTAATAGAATGCCTGAAAATATATGGGGCAGAGGAAACATCATCAGCTTCCTCAAAAATACAATGCACAACTGGAATACAATACTTACAAGCTCTGGAATAAGACTAGCAGAGGTTAATATCAGGAGAGGGATCTTCCAGGGCGACTCACTGTCCCACTACTCTTCGTAGTAGCCATGATTCCCATGACAAAAGTACTACAGAAGATGGATGCCGGGTACCAACTCAAGAAAAGAGGCAACAGAATCAACCATCTGATGTTCATGGACGACATCAAGCTGTATGGTAAGAGCATCAAGGAAATAGATACCCTAATCCAGACTGTAAGGATTGTATCTGGGGACTCCAAGGATGGAGTTTGGAATAGAAAAATGCGCCTTAGTCAACATACAAAAGGCCAAAGTAACGAGAACTGAAGGGATAAAGCTACCAGATGGGAACAACATCAAACACATAGATGAGACAGGATACAAATACCTAGGAATAATGGAAGGAGGGGATATAAAACACCAAGAGATGAAGGACACGATCAGGAAAGAATATATGCAGAGACTCAAGGTGATACTCAAGTCAAAACTCAACGCCGGAAATATGATAAAAGCCATAAACACATGGGCAGTGCCAGAAATCAGATACAGCGCAGGAATAGTGGAATGGACGAAGGCAGAACTCCGCAGCATAGATCAGAAAACCAGGTAAACATATGACAATACACAAAGCACTACACCCAAGAGCAAATACGGACAGACTATACATAACACGAAAGGAAGGAGGGAGAGGACTACTAAGTATAGAGGACTGCGTCAACGTCGAGAACAGAGCACTGGGGCAATATCTGAAAACCAGTGAAGACGAGTGGCTAAAGAGTGCATGGGAAGAAGGACTAATAAAAGTAGACGAAGACCCAGAAATATACAGAGACAGGAGAAAGACAGACAGAACAGAGGACTGGCACAACAAACCAATGCACGGACAATACATGAGACAGACTAAAGAACTAGCCAGCGATGACAATTGGCAATGGCTACAGAGGGGAGAGCTAAAGAAGGAAACTGAAGGAATGATAACAGCGGCACAGATCAGGCCCTAAGAACTAGATATATTCAAAGAACGATAGACGGAAATAACATCTCTCCCATATGTAGGAAGTGCAATATGAAAAATGAAACCATAAACCACATAGCAAGTGAATGCTCAGCACTTGCACAGAACCAGTACAAAAAGATGCATGATTCAGTGGCAAAAGCCCTCCACTGGAGCCTGTGCAAGAAACATCAGCTACCTTGCAGTAATAAGTGGTACGAGCACCAACCTGAGGGAGTGATAGAAAACGATCAGGCAAAGATCCTCTGGGACTATGGTATCAGGACGGACAGGGTGATACGTGCAAACAGACCAGACGTGACGTTGATTGACAAAGTCAAGAAGAAAGTATCACTCATTGATGTCGCAATACCATAGGACACCAGATTGAAGAGAAGAGAGGGAAAAAATGGATAAGTAATCAAGATCTGAAAATCGAAATAAGAAGGATATGGGATAATGCCAGTGGAAATCGTACCCATAATCATAGGAGCACTAGGCACGATTCCAAGATCCCTGAAAAGGAATCTAGAAAAACTAGAGGCTGAAGTAGCTCCAGGACTGATGCAGAAGAGTGTGATCCTAGAAACGGCACACATAGTAAGAAAAGTGATGGACTCCTAAGGAGGCAGGATGCAACCCGGAACCCCACACTATAAATACCACCCAGTCGAATTGGAGGACTGTGATAGAGTAAAAAAAAAAAAAAAAAAAAATAATAATAATAATAATTTGCAAAAAATGCATTAAGCGTTTAACATTTTGGCAAAGCCCAAATTGGAGAAATGGAGAAATCAGAGAAAAGAAATGAAAGGTTGAATAAACATCAAAAACATCTAAACAGCAAACAGATAATTACCCATTTACATAAACACAGATAAAAATAACTGAATAATTTCCGAAGACTACGGCTGAAGGTGCACCTGAAACACAAAATAAGCGTCATTATTTCTTGCATCAATTTTAATCCTTCTAAAGTGCTAAGCCTCCTGGGATGGATAACCTAGAGTCCTCATGTAGCCCAGGACCGACGACAACTAGAAACTGGCGGACTAGAAAAAGAGGGACTTGTTTCTAATGGACTGATTAATTGATTTTCTTACTCAACTGCCGTCACAACAACCCAGCAGCAACTTCAGTAGGAGGTAGTGCCGTCAGTGTACCTCATGTGGCGCACTGTAGGTGTTACTTAAGGTTGTGTGCCGTGTCCCCCTTCGCCGTGTGTTAAGTTGTGTGCCCAGTGTCCCTTATCGGGCCTTCGGGCCCCTGGCCACGCCCAACTTTGTAGCCTTTCACTTTTCACTTGCTTGGATTTTTCGCATTTTTTGTGTCAATGTTTGCAACTGACGACGTCGGGATTCATGTCACAACAAATCTCGTTCCTGGTTCCAATATGATTAATAATTTAATTCAAATCAATTTGGACAGCAAAGCTGCCTCGTTCATTTGTGGACTGATGACTCAGTTGAAAGACAATTCTAACTCTTAAGCTTCACTATGCTCTTTACACGACAAAAGCGTATAACGAGAGAGAGAGAGAGAGAGAGAGAGAGAGAGAGAGAGAGAGAGAGAGAGAGAGAGAGAGAGAGAGCGGCCATTAATGTGACAAGCATTTGCATGAATATGAGATACAAAAACTATATATAATATATATATATATATATATATATATATATATATATATATATATATATAAATATACATAATAGCAAGGAGTATGGTAGTTCAAAAGTCCCCCCCCCCACATCCGAAATATGAAATATCAACAACAGATGAATTGTGTCGTCAATCAACCCAAAAGGGGAACAACGTCATGTTGCAAATGTCGCAAAAAAGTTTGTTTATTCACGTGATTTTCTTTTTTTTATCTGTCCTGTTTTTTTTAAACATTTTTTCACAGATGGAAATTCCGTTTCTCTGGAGGTTTGCTCTGTAAGGCCATGGCGTTTTTGGGTTGTTATATCTGTATCTTATAATAATAATAATAATAATAATAATAATAATAGTAATGAATAATAATAATAATAATAATATAACTAATAATAATAATAATAATAATAAATAATAATAATAATACAATATGAGTCACTGAAAATGGTAAAGAAATCCGCACTGGTGCAGATATATATTAGAAATATGTATACAAACATATATCTTATAAATCGCTTTCCTTCCACGTCAACATTGGTCAAGGGTTGGGCAAAGATCATTTTCGATGGATAGAACAGCCTATTTGTTACAGCAGGAATTCTTTTATTTCTTGGAAAACAGAGTAGGACAGAGGTGGCCAAACTTGTTTGCTCGATCGCCGTTCCCCCACAATCTTAAAATCAATTCGCATAATGCAGCCACATTATTTAACAAAACTTGCCTCAGGGAAGGTCTTTTTCCTCCTAATATAATGATAAAAATAATAATAATAACAGACATCTCTTGAATGAATTCTCAGCCCTTCGGGAGAACTATGTAGCAGATCTCTGCATAGATGAATAGATGAATAGTCGAGTAGAAGAACAGATGAATAGATGGAGACACCCCTCGTTTTCTGAAAGAGCCATTGACTCTAACTAGTCTAACGAAGGAAGGTCGATCGGAGGCGGATGAAAGGAAGGGAAGACGAGAGAGAGAGAGAGAGGAGAGAGAGTGCACCCCTCTGGGTAAGAAGAAAACGTTTTCATGATTCTCCCGGTTTTCTTTTTCAGTGTCATGAAAATCTGTTCTTGATCTTTACATTGTTTTTTGCTGTACACAAACGTACATGAACACACACACACACATGCAAACACAGACACGCACACGCGCTCACACGCAAACCTAGCAAGACACACCCACCCACACTGACACAACATATCACGCAACACGATAAGTGCCAAAAATTTCAACCTTCGGTCAACTTTGACTCTACCGGAAATGGTCGAAAAACGCAATTGTAAGGTAAAACTCTTATATTCTAGTATTATTCTATCATTTACCTTCATTTTGCAACAAATTGGAAGTCTCTAGCACAATATTTCGATTTATGGTGAAATTTATGAAAAAAACCATTTTCCTTACATCCGCGCGGTAACTTCTGAAAATTCACATTTTTTCTTCCGATTGTTCCTAATGTTTGCACCATTTAATTAGCCGTTACATAAAGTTTTATATATGCAAATGTGCGCAATTTCATGTACAATACAACTAAAAACAACCCATGTCTGTAGCTTTATCAGTTTTGAAATATTTTCATATGAATAACGATAAGTGCCAAATTTCAACCTTCGTCAACTTTGCTCTATCGAAATGGTCAAAAAACGCGCAATTGTAAGCTAAAACTTTTATATTCTAGTAATATTCATTCATTTGCCTTCATTTTGCAACAAATTGGAAGTCTGTAGCACAATATTTCGATTTATGGTGAATTTATGAAAAAAAAAACGTTTTCCTTACGTCCTCGCGGTAACTCTTTCGAAAAAAAAAAAATCATCAAATTTTTTCGTTCGATTGTCTTAATGTTTGCACCATTTTATATTATTGCCGTTTACATAAAGTTTTATATATGAAAATGTGCGCAATTTCATGTAGAATACAACAATAAAATAATTGAAGGTTTGTAGCTTTCTCTTTTTTCGAAATATTTGCATATAAAAATAACGATAAATAGAAGAAAAAAAAAACCACGTTCGGTCAACTTTGACTCTACCGAAAATGGTCGAAAAACGCAATTGTAAGCTAAATCTCTTACAGTCTCTTAATATTCCAGTCATTAATCCCTTAATTTTTTGAAAACAAATTCGAAGTCTCTAGCACAATATTTAGATTATGGTGAATTTAAAAAAAAAAAAAACTTTCCTTCCCTCCGCACGCGGATTCTCCTCCGCAAATCTCCGAAATGCGTACGTCGCATTCTCGGAATATTTGCTCCCTTTCATATTAGGCGTTTCATAGTTTTATATATGAAAATGTGCGCAATTTCTTGTAGAATATAAAAAAAATTATTGAAGGTTGTAGCTTTTCTCATTTTTGGAATATTTTGCGTATAAAAAAATATATAAAAAATGTTTCGACATTCGGTCAACTTTAACTGCAATTGTAAGCTAAAAATCTTACAGTATAGTAATATTCGATCATTTATCTTCACTTTGAAACACATTGAAAGTCTCTAGAACGATATTTCGATTTATAGTGAATATTTGAAAAAAACACGTTTTTTTACGTCCGCTCGTTACGAATTCATGCATCATTTTGTGATAATATTTTCTCTGTGTTGCTTTGATTGTTTTACAATGTCTTATATACCAAAATGATCGCAATCTAGTGTACAATACAAGAAAAAAATAATTAACTCGTTAGCTTTAACGGTTTTTGCTCACAACGTGATTTGAATACAATCATATATGAAATTTTGTTTTCGCACTATCATATATCACATTATTTATATATGATAATTATATTTTTCATTTCTGATGGTTGCACACTAAACTTCAGGCAATGACAAAAAAAGGAGCCAAAAGTGAACTCTTAATCTTGAAAACTAAGCGCGCTGTGATTTTTTGAAAAAAAAAAAAAACTTTCCTCTTTGGCGCTCACTCCGAGACCCCTCTGCATGCGGGAGACGATTTTATTATACCGCTTCGTCATTAAAGGGTTTAAAGGTCTAACAGGAGGAAAAAGGAAACCAAGGGAATGAGTTAGGGGCCGAAGGGACGCTGCAAAAAAACCTTAAGCAATGCCTACAGTGCACCGCGTGAGGTGCACTGACGGCCTTACCCTTTTACAGGATGGTTTGGGTTAAGTGCTTTTTGCGCATGCGTCCCTCGTCTCTTCATGTCTTCATAGGCGTGTAAAGCTACTGCTGTCATGAGCACCCTCGATATACAACGTACAGTAACACTATTCGGCGCTATAATTCAACCATTATCCAAGTGAACAGCTCAATAACTCTTTCCCAGCTAATAACAGAATAGATTTCCAAACATATCTTCCACGTCGCTCTAGAGAACGAGCCGGGTCAACATACTGGAAGTGGGGATATCCATTTCTCTCTAACCTACGTCCCTGACCTGGAAATTTATTTAAATGGTTTATAAACCCTCAACCTGAGAGAGAGCAGAGAGAGAGAGAGAGAGAGAGAGAGAGAGAGAGAGAGAGAGAGAGGAGAGAGAGAGAGAGAAGGAAATTGGAAAAGATCAGCGTAGGCGCTGGTGTGTCGGATAAGTATGAGCAGGAAATGCAATCATATTTTGCAGGTGGTTGCAAAGCCGAGATTATTCCTGGATACAAGAAACTTCACGCGGGAGACTGCTTCCACTGGGAAAGGACTCTCTCTCTCTCCTCTCTCTCTCTCTCTCTCTCTCTCTCTCTCTCTCTCTCTCTTTGGAGAAAGATGTTACCTACAAACATCCTAAGATATGTCAAAAACTATGAAATATATGGTAAATGTGCATACTTAGATGGATATGGGGATGATTGCAGAGATCTGCATCCAAAAATATGTAAAAACCTAAAAGAAGGAAAAGGATGTAAGTTCGACAAAAATGCAAATATATGCACCCTGTAGCCATGAATCATAATCAAATAAATAACCAACCAAGTAATAAAATCCAAAATAAGAAAGAAACAAATAAAGAGAGAAATCAAGAATATCAGGTAAAAGAGAAAAGCAAACCACCAATGAGATATGCAGAGTGTCAGCAAAAAATTTCAAAGCATCAGCCTCCGAAATTCTACTCAAGAGATAATAACTGTATTTATTATGCAAGAGGATATTGCAGAAACGGAGAGAATTGCAGATTCAGACACAAAATGAATAATTATGATGAAGGAAGATCAAATATTATGGAAAAGTTGGATTTTTTTAATGTCCAGAATTTCTGGAAATGAAAAAAAGAACAACATACCATAACAGGAAAGGAGACATGGGAAAATCCTTATTACTACCAGTATTAAATGAAGGAGAAAACACGCAAACCATCATAGTGATGAATGCGCAGGGTTTAGTTACGAGTAACTCAAAAAGAAAAAATAGAGTACTTTAGAAGAACTAACCCAACCAAAATGAAAGAAAATAGATATAATGAATATAAGTGAAACCTGGTATTCCCAAGAGACTGGGAATGATGATCAAATAAAAGGGTTCCAAACTTATAGATCAGATAGAAAAAATAGGAATCAAGGGGGAACCGCAATATATGGGAAAGACAAAAAAACAAGGAAAAATATATGAGAAATATAGTAACTCAGATGTGAACTAATAGCGGTAGAATTTGAATCTGAAAAATTGATGAACTATGTAGTAATATATAGACCTCCTAATACTAAAGAGTTTGACTTAATAATTGAAAATTGGATGATATATGTAGAAATCACAAGGACTGGACTATTCTCCTATCTGGTGACTTCAACTTTCCTTTCGTAGAATGGAAAGAACGAATAGGAGATTGTGGTTGTACTTATACATATAAAAAAGAGAGTAATAGTAGTGCAGAAGATAAGAGGCAATTTGAAAAGCTATTAGATATGCTACTAGAATACAACATTCAACAAATAAATCACCTGCCAATAAGAAAGGAAAAATACTTTAGACATAGAATATTTGTGAACGAGATGAATTATGTTAAAGAAATAATAGTTTATAATGCGAATATTTCAGACCATAATGTCATAGAAATTAACAGTTCATTCCCAAAGCAAGTGAAAATAGAGATAAGCAAGAAATGAAAAAGTGGGAAGGATATGGAAAATACAACTTCTACAGTAAAAATATAAAATGGTCAGAAATTAATGAAGAATTAAACAAAGATTGGGATAACATTTTCGTAAGTGATGACATAAGGGTAAATACGGAGATATTATAAAAATATTGGAGAAAATAGTGGAAAAATTATATACCGAAGAAGAAAAGTAAACACATCATTCATGCATACCAAGAGACAGAAGGATCTTGTTCCAGAAAATCAGAAAGTGGAAAAAAAAGGTCTTGCAAAAGAAAAAAAATGCATGGAAAGTTTATAGAACTAAAAAGTAAGATAGAAAATGCAGAACAAAAGATTATACAATCAAAAGAAAATGAAAAAACGGACTTGGAAGAAAAAACCCTATAAATATCAAGCAAAACCCCAAAACTATTATACTCATATGCGAGAAGATGAATAAAAGAAGAATAGAAATAGGCCCTCTGAGAATTGAAGGGAGATTAACGAATGAACAAAAAAGGAAATTTGCAACATACTGGCAGAACGATATAAGAGAGAATTCACCCCTAGAATAGATAATGAAGATAATGATATAGAAGTAAGGGATGAAAATAGTGAATATTTAGCTGACATAGAATTAAAATGGAGCTGATATTGTGCAGGTGCTATTAAGAAATTAAAAAAGGGAAGCCTGCCGCAGGGCCTGGAATTGGAATTCCTGCTATTTTGTTAAAGAAAGTAGTTCATTCTATCGCAAAGCCACTTGCAATATTATTAAGACAAAGTGTAGATACAGGCAAGATTTATGAGGAGCACAAATTAAGCATAAATATTACCCCTACTTTCAAAAGTGGATCAAGACTAGAGGCAAGTAATTATAGGCCTGTGAGTCTAACATCACATAGTTATGAAAGTGTATGAAAAAGGGTAATGAAGAAAAATATTATGAAACATTAATAAAAAATAATTTGTTAAATAAAGGACAACATGGTTTCGTACCCGGAAAAGTACACAAACCCAACTGTTAGTCCACCGTGAGAACATATTAAAAAAATATGAAAAAGCGAAATGAAACAGATGTGGTTTTTATTTAGACTTTGCAAATAAAGCTTTTGATAAAGTAGACATAATATATTAGCGAAGAAAATTAGAAAACACAATATCGTGGATAAAGTAGGAAGATGGTTAAAAGAATTTTTACACAACGAAAACAGATAGTTATTGCAAACGACGAGAAAATCGGATGAAGTCAAGGTAAATATCCGGTGTGCCGCAAGGTACGGTGTTAGCTGCAATAGTGTTTGTATTATGATTGAAGACATAGACAATAATGTGAAGGATTCGGTAGTGAGTAGTTTCGCAGATGACAACAAGAATAAGTAGAGAAAATTACTTGTGATGAAGATAGGAACGCTCTACAAAGAGACCTTAACAAAGTATATGATTTGGGCAGAGGTAAATAGGATGGTATTTAACTCTGATAAATTTGAATCAATAAATTATGGAGACAGAGAAAGAAAGCTATATGCATATAAGGGGAACCTAATAATGAGACCATCACAAATAAGGAAGCAGTTAAAGACCTTGGTGTGATGATGAATCGGAACATGTTATGCAATGATCAAATAGCAACTCTGTTGGCAAAATGTAAAGCAAAAATGGGAGGAATGTTGTTACGGCACTTCAAAACAAGAAAAGCGAACACATGATTATGCTTTATAAAAACTATGTTCGTAGTCCACTTGAATATTGCAATATGATATGGTACCCACACTATCAAAAGGATATTGCACAAATAGAGAGTGTACAAAGGTCCTTTTACAGCTAGAATAGAAGAAGTTGAGGACCTAGACTACTGGGAAACGACTACAATTCTTAAAAATTATATAGTCTAGAAAGGAGAAGAGAACGCTACAGTATAATTCAGGCATGGAAACAGATAGAAGGAATAGCAGAAAATATCATGGAACTAAAAATATCAGAAAGAGCAAGCAGAGGTAGATTAATAGTGCCCAAAAACTATACCAGGAAAAATAAGGAAAGCACACAGGACATTAATCCACTACGCACCAGCATCGATAATGCAGCGTCTATTCAATGCGTTGCCAGCTCATCTGAGGAATATATCAGGAGTGAGCGTAGATGTGTTTAAGAATAAGCTCGACAAATATCTAAACGCATCCCAGACCATCCAAGATTGGAAGATGCAAATATACCGGAAGATGTACTAGCAACTCTCTGGTAGACATTAGAGGTGCCTCACACTGAGGGACCTGGGGAAACCCGAACAAGATGTAAGGTCTGTAAGGTCTGTAAGGTCTCTCTCTCTCTCTGTTATTTTAAATAAATAAATTTTAATATTTGTATAACCTCCCATCTCATAATATGCTTCCATTAAGAGTGAACAATATCTACAATCAAAATGTATAATCAATTATTGTACTCCTCATTACTTGGTACATCTAATATTATCATAAATCATGTTATATTTATGTCCTTGACATTCTGAGGAAAGTAACAATGACATAAATTTCCAAAAAAAGATTGACACCTGAGATTCTAACAAAAGTATTTCATCTTGAGCTAACTATCTATAGTAAAACATACATACATACATAGTATGCCTCAAGATTTAGGAATGCTATCTTTTTGTGTAAGAAAGCTATCTTTTTAGATGCACTCAATTCTATACTCTAGGAATACCCTGTGGACTGAGAGAGAGAGAGAGAGAGAGAGAGAGAGAGAGAGAGAGAGAGAGAGAATAAATGAAACCGATTTTTTTCTCGGTATGACAGCAGCAGAAAAAAGATAATATAAAATTCGTCATATTTTTTTGATCGTCAGCAAAATGTGACCCTTCGTTCGAAGAATGTCTTCATCCTGCTGCGTGCGCGCCATGCGCATACCCTAGCCTATCAGCATTTACGCATGTGAATGCCTTTTATGTTATACGTATTATTCAGAATTCTTGCTCTTCCGACATGTCAATCATTTGTCTCACTCGCTCGGTGTTTTGCAATTAAGTTTGTTGCCTATCACAAAACATTTTTGAGAGAGAGAGAGAGAGAGAGAGAGAGAGAGAGAGAGAGAGAGAGAGAGAGACTTTTTAATTCTTTCCAGACGCTTGTAAGCAAAACGAGCAAATAAATTTTTGAACAGCCAATTTATACTCCATACATTCCGACCGTTATTTTTTAAAGCACTATTTTAATACCTGGCATCCTTTTACGCCCAAGGCACGATCCGGATAAAATCCGTTCGCGTCCGGACAAAATGACGTTAAAAAAAATGAGCAGTTCTGACGAATGAAATACAAAAAAAACAATTTACTTACGTAAAAACTATATCAGCGTCACCAAATACCAGCTTGATTTAAATCGTTCGTATGTTGTTTAATGAAAATAACTATTTTTTTACCACTGATTTAGAATAAATAAGAATCTTTGGCTCTCATTATATGAGAATCATGATTTCTATTTATATGAGGATAAATAAGAATCACTGATTTTAACTTACACTAGAATAAGAGAGAATCACAGATTCCAATTTTTGAGAGAATAAATTAGAATCACCGTTTCTCATTCATATGAGAATAAAAAAGAATAAAATCAGTTACTTCTGTACGTCGGCATATTCACCACAGGATCAAAATAGGATTTGGTTTTTAATCTCGTTATTTCAATATTTGCTGCCTCCGGATCTAAACATAATAATAATAATGTGAAATTGCAAATTCTATGGGATTATAAACACGAAAAATTTTTCCCCCACCTATTTGTATGGGCCATTTGAAATATGCAAATGAGTTTTTATTTAGTGGAATATTTATATTTTCTCTCTCTATAATGCTGATATGAATAGGGTTTTATTTAGCAGTAAGGGAGAGTGACTATCACTATCAAATTTATTCAGGAAAGGGACCTCATTAGTGCATAATGACCTTCGCTTTATTTAGATAATGATTACTTATCTCTCTCTCTCTCTCTCTCTCTCTCTCTCTCTCTCATCTCTCTCTCTCTCTCTTCTCTCTCTCTCGTCTTTTCAGAACTTTTTGACAATATTTACACTTTCGGTCTGTAATAGCTGTTTGCTAAGCGCACGGGAGTTGAATTAAGAGAGAGAGAGAGAGAGAGAGAGAGGAGAGAGAGAGAGGAGAGAGAGAGAGGGAGAGAATTAATGATGTAAAACATCCTTAATGGTGTCACATGTTGATAATTCAATAGCTAAAAATTATTTTTGCTTTTAATATACAATATTTCTAGTTTTAATTCTTCCATTGAGGTTCTAATATATTCTACCTGTTGAAATTCTTATGTCTGAAGTCTGTTTGAAAAAGGCTGGTTGTGATAGGTGACATGATTACAAAAGAAATATTCTTTGCAAAGCCTACACTAATGAATGAAACCGACAAGTCAACTGAGAAACATCACTAAAAATCTTATTCAACTAGATTTTGAGAGAAAAAGGGTATTCTCTCGTCTCTCTCTCTTTCTCTCTCTCTCTCTCCTCTCTCTCTCTCTCTCTCTCTCTCTCTCTCTCTCCTACTTTTATTTGTTTTATCTGTAAAAATGATGAAGTGGATGATTTTAAAACAAATGCTAAATAGAGATTTAAGGTAAAGGTCTGGGAATACAAACTGAAATAGAAGCCTTGTGTAGCTTGAATGTTACTTGATTCTCATGGATTATATTTTGCAACTTTCACAGGATAACTCACAATGTGCCGTCTCTGCACAAACAAAATGACACATCCATTGCATGGAGAATAAGAGAGAGAGAGAGATAGTGAGAGAGAAGAGAGAGAGAGGAGATGAGAGAGAGAGAGAGAGAGAGAGCGGGTGAGAGAGAGAGAGAGAGAGTACAAACCCTTCCATAAAACAGCGTTTGTTCTACGACATCACATAAATATAATCCTGGGGTTTATGAAACCTCAGTTACACTTTCGGCTCTTGCCGCAAAAGCCCCTTTAGGGCGTGTCGTCATATTTCTTTTAATTTCTGACACTTTCATTTCCTACATAGAAATGAGACTGTCATATGCAAATGTTCTATTTTATAAGAATATGTTAAATGATACAAAGTCTAGAAGGTTTGTCTTTGCAGTTATTAAGTCTGGAGGTAATCGACGTGATATCTTTCTCTCTCTCACACACACACACACATAGATTACAATAGAAAATTCACTATTATTGTCTGCTTAACATAAAAAATGTCTTATTTAAAACACTCATATCTCTCTCTCGAAGGTTATTTATCCACTTCTTTTCCTCACGTTATGCTTACAATTTAACCTATAATAAGCTCAGCATATCCTTTGTGGAGGCCGATTTAATTAAGATTTTTTCTTTATCTCCAGAATTATGAAAAACAAAACAAGGCCATTTCTTAGGGCCTTTTCCTCCGTTTTCCCATTTTTCACAATGAGTCCCGAGATGCTTAAAAAGGGGAAAGCAAATGTAACAGCCACCTTCTTTTGAAACATACTATATCGTATTCGGCTAAACATAATCGACTCTCTTCCGAGGATTGTAGCCAACGGAAGGTCAGAATATAAACTACTGTATTTAGAAATTCGCTTGAATTATTCGATAATTTCACAAAATATTTCTGAGTAATAAATAGAAATGCACTCATCATGGAAAGTACAAAATCAATACGAGAATAATATTAGAATTACGTGGAAAACAAGATTAAGAAAAACGAGAGAGAGAGAGAGAGAGAGAGAGAGAGAGAGAGGGAGAGAGAGAGAGAGAGGAGAGAGAGAGAGAGAAGAGAGAGAGAAGGAGAGAGAGAAAGGACTATTACAATTAGTAAAACTGAAATTTCCACTCCAGGATGACTATTATACGCAAGGAAGGCGTCGATTAGCTGAACAATGAACGAATTTGCATATTCGCGGCAGCGCTGACGTCAGCTGATAATAATAATAATAATAGGGCTGTCCCAAAGGGGACTGACAACGGATCATGTGCAGTGAATAACTAATTATCACTTCAATTAGTCACCTGAATGAGCCTCTTGGAGTCGGAGGCAAGTCTTTCCAATATTAAGCTCGCTCCTGCACTACGGAATAGTGCCACTAAGTGGAAAAAAAATAGAATCGAGGCCAAAGGACTGAGAGGGAAACTGAGAGTAGAAAGGTCTGACAGATGCAGCAGGAGGGAAGCCTCGCAGTTGCATAACGGAACAATTGTTATGAGTATGGAAAGCAATATGGAAGAAAGAGAATATGAACGGAGGTAGAGTAAAAGCAAAGAAAAGGGTTGCAGCTAGGGGCCGAAGGGACGATGCAATGAACGCCTTAAGTATTACGTACAGTACACTGCATGAGTGCTTTTGAATTCCTTCAATTATCAATAAATATCATGAAAACATGGTAGGTATGTCAGTATAGTAGTTCACCATATCTGCACTGCTTGCAGTTTTTTCCTAAATAAAGATGGACAGTCTGGAAACAGTCAGAATCCGGGTGACGTTTTCTGATCAGCAAAAGATAATTATTCAATAAAAGAAATATTAATTTCACATCTTGGTGCCTGTAGAAGGGGTAGGGCCAGCAGTCCAACTCACGTGGCGCACTGCAGGCATTACAAGTGTAGCAGCGCCTGCATCCTCTTTTTCTTTTCGTTTCTTCAATGTTGCTGTTCAACCTCTCTAACTGCTGTTTCCTAGTGAACTGTGGGGCTTTCTAGATCACGATATATCCTCTCTCGATTATTTTTTTTATAGCTCTCCATTTGCTGTTCACCCACTCCAACTTTCTCTTCTCACCGTCTTCAGCACTGAATGGCCAGAAGTGCCCTGGTGCTTCGCTTAGGAGCCTCAATTTCCGATGCTAAATCGATATCATATTTGGTAGCATTTAGGTCAATGTATCTGGACGCTCTCAAGAAAATATTTGGCATTAAAATGGAATAATATGAGAAGAGTCAAGCACAAAACAATTTCGCCTCCTTTGCCAAGCCAGAATTTAAGTTCAAAGGCTCTTTCGCTCGTTCTAAAACGTCAGAAAATAACTTCCCGTCCTCCTAGTAATCCACATTCACTGTTGGTCACCCATCTAAATACTGACAGGACTCGATAATGATCTTGGTAGTGGATTAATTTAGTTGATTTACGAAACTGAGGCTGTGAAACCAAGCATCCGGAGCACTTCCGGCCATTCAGTGCCCAAGACAATGAGAAGACGGGCTGGAATGGTTGGGCAGGAAGGTGAAGAGATCCGGCAGAATGGAAGAGATGAAGAAGTGGGGGGATCTGAAGGTGGAATTGGGTTGGGAAACCCCCCAGTTACACTGAGAAGTGATAGTTAGTGTCTTTGGACAGCAAGATTGAACAAGGTAGAAGAGAGGTGAAGTAAAAGGGGGAACAGTTCGGGACCGACAGCACGCTGCAAACGCTCTCATTGTGATGCCCACAGTATACAACGTGAGGTGAACTGACGACACAGTTTGCTGGCTCGTCCGTGAAGTAGGATGGCCTCCACACATTACTCTTTAGGTTACACTAATTACTGGTCAATGGATATGTAAATGGATATATGGATGGATAAATATACTCCACAGACGACGTCACATCAGATAAAAGAAAACGCCTTCCTCCTCCTTCTGCCTTCAGCTACAAAACCCATCACATTTTCCATTATAAGTCATTGTCGTTTTTTCCCCCTCACACTAACCCCTTCGTCAGCAAAGAAAATAAGAGGTTTGTGATCAACGCGTTCCGGACACTGACCTCAAGTTCATCATTGTATCTATTAAGTCGAAATTTTTTTTTTAAATTCATAAAAAACGAAAGTCAATATAAACCAAACAGAATCGTTATATATTCTCACAACAACAAAGTGACTTAAGAATCATCTGTACTTATAAGGTCAATACATTTTTGGAAAAACTGAAAAGAAATGACAGCACGAATAGATATAATATATAAAGATTTGTAATATATTCTAACAACAGCCAACAATGTAAAGTGTTTCAGAATTATCACTAGTCTTCATAAAGTCACAATTTGTTTGGAAAAACTGAAAAGCAGTAAAAATAGAAAACTACATTATATCCTGACAGTGAAGTGAGCCAGAATGTTTGGCATCGATCAGACAGAAAATGATAAACATAAAGGACAAACTCCTTTAATTGACAGACACTTGAAGGAACATATACCGAGACTTTGACGACAGACAACCGTCTTAAAGGAGATGGGAGAGAGAATTTCCTTGAAAAGAACTTCTCCTCTTCAGGAGAAAGAGAACGACTCTGTGGAATTACATTTCCCCGTTGAAACTCTCTCTCTCTCTCTCTCTCTCTCTCTCTCTCTCTCTCTCTCTCGTGGATTTGTTTTTGTAGGAGCGTCATTTCCCAAGAATTCCCGTCTGTGAACAAACCCTGAAACTCATTTGAATTGATTGGATGGTAACTGCTCTGTAATATCCACGCCCCTCTCGCGCCCCCCCCCCCCCCCCATCACGTCCCTCCACCTTTCAAAACCAATATCATCTCCTGAAGAATGTCGCAACCAGAAGTCCCCCTCCTTTTCAATCTAATTTCTCTTTAGGGGCTTTGGGGACATATGTATTATATGCCATTGTGTCCCAAAACCTTCGGGAGACACATCCTTAACACTACCGCCAGGGGTTCTTGTCCAAGGGATTATAACTCTATAGGAGATGCTGAGATGCGTCGTCTAGGGATGGGGAAGGATGCTGAAGAAGGGTCCTGAAGTAGGATTGGAAGGAGAGGATTGATATAATGGGGCGTCCCCAGTGTCCTTCAAAGGATACAGAACCACTTCTACTGCATCCTTCCCCCCAACCTTGACATTTCCAGGTCGGTTAATTGTAACCGGTTGCCTTTTTTCCGTCGGCGTCTGCGAGGTGGCTGTTACGGCGGATAATAATAAATAATAATAATAATAATTCAAATAATAACTATAATAATAATAATAATAATAATAATAATATACTTTATTCAGCAGCGTTACACTTGTAGAGATTCTTCTCTACTTTCCGAATAGCGGCTTTTTCCGTGCTACTTAGACAGGCTAGTAGAGCGCCTATGGAGGTCATGATCAAATACAGAGTCAAAATTGGTGTATATATTTGAATTTTACAGATAAACTATGATACCAGAGGGCCAACCATAATCAAGTTAGCCGTGACGTCCCGCAGCGTAGCGAAACGCCCATCAACGTAACCGCGCCGCTAAGGAGTTTCAAGGCGGCTGCAGGACTACAGTATCGCAACCATCAACGCATGGAAAGTGGCTTGAGACCTGGTTTCAAGCCACCAATGAAAAACGAAGACCTACCGCCACCAGCCAATAGTAGATCACATGGGGCAGACTCCATGCTGTCAACTCCAAATATAAACGAGGACGGACACCGCTCCAAGATCAGTCCACCCTTAGCTTCCCAGCCCGAAGATGTCTGGCAGCTCCAGACGAAAGCTCGCATGCTTCAAAATAGAGAGAGAGAGAGAGAGAGAGAGAGAGAGAGAGAGAGATAACGTTAATGACTTTGATAAATATGGTATCATAGTTTATCTGTAAAATTCAAAATATATACACCAATTTTGACTCTGTATTTGATCATGACCTCCATAGGCGCTCTACTAGCCTGTCTAAGTAGCACGGAAAAAGCCGCTATTCGGAAAATAGAGAAGAATCTCTACAAATGTAACGCTGCTGAAGTAGCCATTACTTTTAATAAAGTATGCTTGAGAGGAGGGTCTGCTTCCTAAGTACAATAATAATGTACCTAACATCTGTTTCTTTCTCTATATCTCTCATAAACAAAAATCCAAGCATACAAATCTGTATGCATCTATGTGTGTATGTAAATATATATTTAATTACATATATATTAATAAGATTATTACAGACAGGAGGTCACGAGAAAAAGAGTATTATTATTTTTATTATTATTATTTTTTTTTTTTTTATTTTTTTTTTTTTCTATCACAGTTCTCCAATTCGACTGGGTGGTATTTATAGTGTGGGGTTCCGGGTTGCATCCTGCCTCCTTAGGAGTCCATCACTTTTTCTTACTATGTTCGCCGTTTCTAGGATCACACTCTTCTGCATGAGTCCTGGAGCTACTTCAGCCTCTAGTTTTTTCTAGATTCCTTTTCAGGGATCTTGGATCGTGCCTAGTGCTCCAATGATTATGGGTACGATTTCCACTGGCATAATCCATATCCTTCTATTTCTATTTTTCAGGTCTTGATACTTATCCATTTTTCCTTCTCTTTCTCTTCAACTCTGGTGGGTCCCATGGTATTGCGACATCAATGAGTGATACTTTCTTCTTGACTTTGTCAATCAACGTCACGTCCTGGTCTGTTTGCACGTATCACCCTATCCGTTCTGGTACCATAGTCCCCAGAGGATCTTTGCCTGATCGTTTTCTATCACTCCCTCAGGTTGGTGCTCGTACCACTTATTACTGCAAGGTAGCTGATGTTTCTTGCACAGGCTCCAGTGGAGGCTTTTGCCACTGAAATCATGCCTCTTTTTGTACTGGTTTCTGTGCAGTGCCGGGCATTCGCTTGCTATGTGGTTTATGGTCTCATTTTTCGTATTGCACTTCCTACATATGGGAGAGATGTTATTTCCGTCTATCGTTCTTTTGAACATATCTTGTTCTTAGGGCCTGATCTTGTGCCGCTGTTATCATTCCTTCAGTTTCCTTCTTTAGCTCTCCCTCTGTAGCCATTGCCATGTGTCATCGCTGGCTAGTTCTTTAGTCTGTCCCCCTCATGTATTGTCCCGTGCAATTGGTTTATTGTGCCAGTCCTCTGTTCTGTCTGTCATTCTCCTGTCTCTGTATATTTCTGGGTCTTCGTCTACTTTTATTAGTCCTTCTTCCATGCACTCTTTAGCCACTCGTCTTCACTGGTTTTCAGATATTGCCCCAGTGCTCTGTTTTTCGATTGTTGACGCAGTCCTCTATACTTACTAGTCTCTCCCTCCTTTCTTTCGTGTTATGTATAGTCTGTCCGTATTTGCTCTTGGGTGTAGTGCTTTGTGTATTGTCATTTGTTTCCTGTTTTCTGATCTATGCTGCGGAGTTCTGCCTTCGTCCATTCCACTATTCCTGCGCTTATCTGATTACTGGCACTGCCCATGTGTTTATGGCTTTTATCATATTTCCGCGTTGAGTTTTGACTTGAGTATCACCTTGAGTCTCTGCATATATTCTTTCCTGATCGTGTCCTTCATCTCTTGGTGTTTTATATCCCCTCCTTCCATTATTCCCAGGTATTTGTATCCTGTCTCATCTATGTGTTTGATGTTGCTCCATCTGGTAGCTTTATCCCTTCAGTTCTCGTTACTTTGCCCTTTTGTATGTTGACTAAGGCGCATTTTTCTATTCCCAACTCCATCCTGATGTCCCCAGATACAGTCCTTACAGTCTGGATTAGGGTATCTATTTCCTTGATGCTCTACCATACAGCTTGATGTCGTCCCATGAACATCAGATGGTTGTTCTGTTGCCCCTCTTTTCTTGAGTTGGTACCCGGCAATCCATCTTCTGTAGTACTTTTGTCATGGGAATCATGGCTACTACGAAGAGTAGTGGGGACAGTGAGTCGCCCTGGAAGATCCCTCTCGCTGAATTAACCTCTGCTAGTCTTATTCCATAGCTTGTAAGTATTGTATTCCAGTTTGCGCATTGTATTTTTGAGGAAGCTGATGGTGTTTTTTTCGTCTGCCCCATATATTTTCAGGCATTCTATTAGCCATGGTGTGTGGTATCATGTCGAAGGCTTTCTTATAGTCTATCCATGCCATGCTTAGGTTGGTTTCCTTCTCCTACGGTTCTTCATTACCATTTTGTCCTATCAGGGAAGCTGGTCTTTTGTGCCCCTACACTTCCTTCTGCAGCCTTTCTGTTGGTGGGGGGATGGTGTTTGTCTCCTCTAGGTAGTTGTATAGCCTTTCACTGATGATACCTGTTAGTAACTTCCACATTATTGGTAGGCAGGTGATAGGCCTGTAGTTACTGGCTATATTTCCCTTACTCCTGTCTTTTTGTACTAAGGATGTTCTTCCTGTGGTCATCCATTTGGGGTTGCATGGTGAAGTTTGAGACACAAATGCTCGGAGTTTTGTTCTGCTATTCGTGGGTGTCGGGCCTTGAAGTTTTTGAGCCAGTATCCATGGACTTCAATCGGGACCTGGGGCCTTCCAGTTTGGCATTTTCTTTATTTTGGTGTCTGACTGAGTCTGTTGTGATCTCTGTGAATCCTTTTGTTTTTATTACTCCCTGTTTCTTCTTCCCCTTGACTTCCTGGAGCCAGTAGTTGCATGTTTGTTGTGTGATACCAGAATTGCTCCATATGTTTTCCCAGAGTCTCTTACTTGGTTCGGCTTCAGGAATTTCTGGGTGGTTGTCTTCCCCTCTTAGTTGGCTGTATAGTCTTTTCTGGTTGGTTCCGAATAGTTTGTTCTGTTGGTATCCCTTATTCCTGTTCGTGTACCGTTGGATCTTATGTGCTTTGGCCTTAAGCCTCTGTTTTACATCTTCTATTGTGTTGTTTAGTCCCCTCTCTTGTACTTGTATTTCTCGTTGAGTTCCTCCTTGTTTTCTTGCTTCTTAGCCTTTTTTCTGCCATCTCTTTCAGTTTACTCAAGTCAGATCTCATCACCATGATTTGCTTTTTCCAGGCGCCTTTTCCAAGGAGGTTGCTGTTTTGGTTTCTGTTGGGTTGGTTGTGCTGGTGGTGTTGGTGTTTTCGAATCCCCATCAGTTCTGCTACTAATCTTGCTCCTGCATATGTCAAGTTATTTGTTTCTGTGATACTGGTGGTGTGTATTATGCCCATTATTTCATTGACCTCACTTGTTTTCTCCTTTTAATTTCTTGGTGTTGTAGGCTTTCATGAAGGGGATCTTTTGTTCTCCCTGTATCTGGCTCCATCCATTGTCTAATCTTTTCTACCCATTCCGTCCTCTCTGTTACTTCGTCGTGTTTCTTTGTGTGCCGTTGTTTGATACCTCATCCTCCCTGTCGTCTTCTGTGGCATCGTCTTTCAGTTTCGTCTTCGTGTAATTCGTTGTCGTGTGACATTTCCCTTTCCAGTTCTTCTCTTTCTGTTGGGGAGAGCCAGTTCTTTTTCTTTATGTTCCTTACTTGGTCTGCCAGCCTCTGCTCTGTTTGGGGGGGTGTTATTCCTCTCATTCCAAATGTTGACCAATCTTCTTCTATATCCTCTCTGTCGGGTTGCTTTCTAATGTAGCATCTCCATATTTCCTTATTTTCTTTTTCTTGTCCATTTCTTCCTTTTTGCTTCTGTAGCTCCAATCTCAGGCTGTTGATTACTGTCGTTTGTGGTGATCAGTTTGCTGGATGACGACCTCCAAGTACCTGACCGTCTTCCCTTCAATTGGGTGAATACCTGGTTGCCGGACGAAGCTCCTCTGTTGCCAGAGGTTCCATTTACGTCGTTGTCGTTTATTCCTTCATTTCTTTCCATCATTGCTGAGTTTTGCTATTTAACCCATTATTATTATTATTATTATTAATAGATCACATTTCACTTAACGATAACTGATGATATTCTTAGCTCTGATGACTAAATGCAGATGAATAAATAACCATCACAAGAAGGAATAACATCCTCCTTCATAAACAAGGAGAGGGAAGGAAGCACGAAGTCGATTCAGGGGTTCTGGTGAAGAGAGGACGCATGAGGTGGTGTTTTTGAGTGATAGACAGGAAGACACAGGGGATCAATTGAGGATTAAATGGTGTTCTAAATCTCTGTGGTGTTTCTACTTTGCATGGCAAAGACAGGGTGGTTTCACTTACAATAAAAGGCTATCTGTATTTCATATTAATCATTACCGGTTCTGAACAGTCTCCCCGGTGAGCAAAATGAATCTCTCTCTCTCTCTCTCTCTCTCTCTCTCTCTCTCTCTCTCTCTCTCTCTCTCTCTGACACAAACACATCAAAAGGAATCCAAAATTGAACATCAGCGAGAATGAGAAAGTGGAGTAACTGTCTTCATTGGCAAATAAACAACCCAAAATGGAAACACCGACATCTTGCCAACAACCCCCAAAGGGAAACAATTACAGAGAAGAGAAACAGACCCCAAAGAGAGGTATAATTACCTGATGCATCTTAGGAAATGAAACTTATTCCAAAGGAAGCATCGAATAAGCTCTCGAGTCAAATGATTAATGAAGAAATGGAGATATATTCCAACACCAAAGAAAAACAACCATCCAGCGCAACGACGACCGAGTAAAGAATCGAAAAACAATGACAAAGAAACAAAGAAAAACAAGTAAAGTCTCCATCCCAGTTGCATCTTAATATGAACTCAATACTCCTGTTTACTACAGCACAAAATCTATATGAATCCGCTGAGAGAGAGAGAGAGGAGAGAGAGAGAGAGAGAGAGAGAGAGAGAGAGAGAGAGATTATTGGAAGAAAGAGGAGTTACAAGGATTAGGATGTCTCAAAGACTTACTAGTCCATCCGAGGAGATATCGTGCGCTCACTTATCTCTATGGGGAGGTTTTACTGTGCATTCACAGTGTCCTAATGATTTTGTCTAGCTTTCTTTTAAACTCTTCCACACTGTTGCTGTTTACAACTTCTGGTGGCAGTTTATTCCATGTGTCACATATCTAGTATGTAAAGAAGTTCCAGCAATGAGATGTGTTGTATCTCTTCAGTTCTAGTTTCCATTCATTATTTCTTGTCTAGTTTTCGTTTTGCCTAAATAGGTTACTGTCTACTTTTGTTATGCCTTTCAGTATTTTAAATTATACTTATTAGTTGTCCTGGCAATCGTCGTGTTTCTAAGCTATAGATGTTCAGGCTCTCTATACGTCTTCGGTAACCTATTGGGCCTGCTGGATGGAATTAACTTTGTGGCTCTTGCTAGTACTCTGTCTAATGTATTTATGTCTTTTCTTAGTGTTGGTGACCAAAACTGTACAAGATTGGGTCTAACTATTGATGTGTAGGGCTGCAGCACCGTTTCCTTGCTTCTGTATTTGAAATGCCTCTTTATGTATCCCAAATAGTTTCTGTGTCTTCTTTTCTGCTTTTATGCCTGTTTGTGATTTTAAGTCCTTGATAATAATGACTCCAAGGTCCCCCTCTTGTTATACATATTTATGTTATTTTCAAGCAGCATGTAGTTAGCATGATGGTTGTTTGTTCCTATTTGTAATACCACACTTATCCAGATTAAAAAGCATTTACCATCTTTTTGACCACTCTCCTAATTTCTTTAAATAATTTCTAAACTTTCTACTGTCTCTGGGTCTGTTGCATTTACACCTAGTTTGGTACAGACATCGCTTTATATTTATTTGGTTACTATCACAGTTGAATAAAGTGTTTCAAAACAAGTCTACGCAAAGGTTGAAGGTGAACGTCTTTGAATCAAAAAAATAATAAAGTAGCCAAAGAAAAAGGTAATTAATAGTCTCCACTCCAGGCCAGAGGGGCCCCGCCCAAAACAAAAAGCCCAAAAGAAAAGAAATAAAAAGGAAGAAAGGGAAAAAGGAAATGGAGAAGGAAATAGGGGTAGAGGAAGAGGAGGAGAGAGAGATAAAGAAGAAGGGGAAAAATGGAATGAATGAAGAAGAAATATGGGTAGAGGAAGAGGAGAGAGAGAGAGAGAGAGAGAGATGAGAGAGAGAGAGAGAGAGAGAGTAGAGAGAGAGAGTCCAAACCTTTTGCAACCTTCACAAAACGATCCTATCTCCACAAAAGAGCGTTTGTTCTCTTGCATCACATAATAAATAAATATAATATAATCCTGGCGTTTATGAATTCACAGTGACGCTTTGGTGATGGTTTGTTCAAAGCACAAAGACTGGGCGTTTGAGAGTTTGACGTCTCTTAATTTCATTACCTGGGCTTTTAGTCCTAACCTAAAGGCCCCCTTTGTGAAGTTCTTTTGTTTAATTTTGGCAGTTTTTATTTAGCAGATATCAACTAGACTAAAACATTTCAGTTCCACTTTATAAGACTATGTCAAACATACAGAGTCTGAAAGGTGAGTTTGTAGTTATCAAGTCTGCGTTCTCTCTCTCTCTCTCTCTCTCTCTCTCTCTCTCATCTCTCTCTCTCTCTCTCATACACACACACATAAACATGATAGAAGAGGATTTACTATTTTCGAATTGAACTGAATATGGAATTTAGGACAAAGGCCAAGCACTGGGAAATGTAATCTGACAACAGGAGTAAAACTTCGAAGCAGTTTGAACTATGAAGCAACTGTTAGGAGAGGGTTAAGGAAATAAGATGGAAGAAAGGATAATATGAACGGGGAAGGTACAGTAAAAGGAACGAAAAGGGGTTGTAGCTAGGGGCCGAAGGCATGCTGCAAAGAACCTTCAGTAATGCCTATAGTGCACCGGATGAGGTGCACTGATGGCACTACCCCCTTACGGAATATACTGTTATCGTCTGTTTCATAAAAGATAATTTGTTATTGATGGATCTCTCTCTCTCCTCTCTCCTTCCTCTCTCCTCCTCTCTATCTCTCCTCTCTCTCTCTCTCTCTCTCTCTCTCTCTCTTCTCTCTCTCTCGTAAGTAGCCATCTTGCTTGGTGAGCGTACCCGCGTGAAGTCAGATTAATCAACAGATATCACAAGTTTAACATACGACTAGAATTTGAGAAATATCTAGAAGTGTTCGTGAACTATCGGTGATAAGATTAGTGTGAAAATAGTAGGATAAAGCGTCTTCTAAGTTAGTTTATCAAGTGTAATACTATAAATCAGAACAAGATGGCAGTAAGTTCCAACTGCGGGAAGAGGTGGCGTAATTTGGCGTGTTTAGCAGATTCGCAATACGATGAGGTAGCAGGAAGGGAACTGGCATTTCTCATCTATGAAATCAGCAACAGTCCTAACCAAAAAGATACAAAAGCATTCATAGATATATTAGAAGGATATAATCCTTCAAACTGGAACAAATCTAATGAAAACATCTTGAAAATAATTGAAGAAGTTCCAAATAAAATCCAAGTGGTCAAGAGACTCATAAAGAAAATATACATAAACCAACATATTCCGACAAAGAAAATGAATAAGGTGAATCTTGTGAATATCCTAATTGATGCATTAGGAAAAAGAATGCCAAAAGCATGCAAACTGTGTAAGGTTTGGTATAGCATAGTCAATCCCACAAAACCTAATCAGAAAATGTGCTGCATGCAACAATTCCGACATCCACAGTGTGCTGAAGGTAATACAAGATTTGAGAAAAGATACAAGAATTTTTTGTTCACATGTCTATCATGGATAGACAATGTTATTAAATCAAGATTGAATGTACAATAGTTGAGGATGAAGAAGAAGAGGAAGAGGAAGAAGAAGAAGAAAAGAAGAAGAGGAGGAAAAACGAAGAGAAGTAAACAAAATGAAATGACAAAGAAAAAATAAGGAAAACAAAGAACAAGATAAAAGTATGGATGCAGAGATACTCATTGATACTACATATGAGGCAATAAAGCAGCATACCTACGAAGAAATAAATTACGATATGACAACAGAAAAGCAATCCCGAAGAGGCTCTACCCAGATCTATACAATGACGGGAAAGAGGAAAAAAATAGACAAGAAAGACAAAATCTGCAACCTTTTGAAAAGAGGGAATTGCAGATTTGGAGAAAGATGTTACTACAAACACCTAAGATATGTCAAAACTATGAAATATATGGTAAATGTGCATACTTAGATGGATATGGGGATGATTGCAGATATCTGCCATCCAAAAATATGTAAAAACCTAAAAGAAGGAAAGGATGTAAGTTCGACAAAAAATGCAAATATATGCACCCTGTAGCCATGAATCATAATCAAATAAATAACCACCAAGTAATAAAATCCAAAAATAAGAAAGAAACAAATAAAGAGAGAAATCAAGAATATCAGGTAAAAGAGAAAAGCAAACCACCAATGAGATATGCAGAGGTGTCAGCAAAAAATTTCAAAGCATCAGCTCCGAAATTATACTCAAGAGATAATAACTGTATTTATTATGCAAGAGGATATTGCAGAAACGGAGAAAATTGCAGATTCAGACACAAAATGAATAATTATGATGAAGGAAGATCAAATATTATGGAAAAGTTGGATTTTTTTAATGTCGAATTTCTGGAAATGAAAAAAAAAGAACAACATACCAGAACAGGAAAGAGACATGGGAAAATAAATCCTTATTACTACCAGTATTAAATGAAGGAGAAAACACGCAAACCATCATAGTGCATGAATGCGCAGGGTTTAGTTACGAGTAACTCAAAAAGAAAAATAGAGTACTTAGAAGAAACTAACCCAAAATGAAGAAAATATTATGAATGAATATAAGTGAAACCTGGTATTCCCTTAAGAGACTGGGAATGATGATCAAATAAAAGGGTTCCAAACTTATAGATCAGATAGAAAAAATAGGAATCAAGGGGGAACCGCAATATATGGGAAAGACAAAAAAAACAAGGAAAAATATATGAGAAATATAGTAACTCAGAATGTGAACTAATAGCGGTAGAATTTGAATCTGAAAAATTGATGAACATAGTAATATATAGACCTCCTAATACTAAAGAGTTTGACTTAATAATTGAAAAATTGGGATGATATATGTAGAAATCACAAGGACTGGACTATTCTCTATCTGGTGACTTCAACTTTCCTTTCGTAGAATGGAAAGAACGAATAGGAGATTGTGGTTGTACTTATACATATAAAAAAGAGAGTAATAGTAAGTGCAGAAGATAAGAGGCAATTTGAAAAGCTATTAGATATGCTACTAGAATACAACATTCAACAAATAAATCACCTGCCAACAAGAAAGGAAATACTTTAGACCTAGTATTTGTGAACGAGATGAATTATGTTAAAGAAATAATAGTTTATAATGCGAATATTTCAGACCATAAGTCATAGAATTAACAGTTCATTCCAAAGCAAGTGAAAATAGAGATAAGCAAGAAATGAAAAAAGTGGGAAGGATATGGAAAATACACTTTACAGTAAAAAATAAAATGGTCAGAATTAATGAAGAAATTTTAAACAAAGATTGGGATCAACATTTTCGTAAGTGATGACATAAGGGTAAATACGGAGATATTATATAAAATATTGGAGAGTATTGGAATATACCGAAGAAGAAAAGTAAACATCATTCATGCATACCAAGAGACAGAAGGATCTTGTTCCAGAAAACCAGAAAGTGGAAAAAAGGTCTTGCAAAAGAAAAAAATGCATGGAAAGTTATAGAACTAAAAAGTAAGATAGAAAATGCAGAAAACAAAAGATTATACAATCAAAAGAAAATGAAAAACGGGACTGGAAGAAAAAACCCTATTAAAATATAAGCAAAAACCCCAAAACCCTATTAAATATCAAGCAAAACCCAAACTATTATACTCCTAATGCGAAGAAGATGAATAAAAGAAGAATAGAAATAGGCCCTCTGAGAATTGAAGGGAGATTAACGAATGAAAAAAAGGAAAATTTGCAACATACTGGCAGAACGATATAAGAGAGAATTCACCCCTAGAATAGATAATGAAGATAATGTATAGAAGTAAGGGATGAAAATAGTGAATATTTAGCTGACATAGATATTAATGAAGCTGATATTGTGCAGGCTATTAATGAAATTGAAAATGGAGCTGCTGCAGGGCCTGATGGAATTCCTGCTATTTTGTTAAAGAAAGTAGTTCATTCTATCGCAAAGCAGCACTTGCAATATTATTAAGACAAAAGTGTAGATACAGGCAAGATTTATGATGAGCACAAATTAGCATATATTACCCCTACTTTCAAAAGTGGATCAAGACTAGAGGCAAGTAATTATAGGCCTGTGAGTCTAACATCACATATTATGAAAGTGTATGAAAGGGTAATGAAGAAAAATATTATGAAAACATTTAATAAAAAATAATTTGTTTAATAAAGGACAACATGGTTTCGTACCCGGAAAAAGTACACAAACCCAACTGTTAGTCCACCGTGAGAACATATTCAAAAATATGAAAAGCCCGGAAATGAAAAACAGATGTGGTTTATTTAGACTTTGCAAAAGCTTTTGATAAAGTAGACCATAATATATTAGCGAAGAAAATTAGAAAACACAATATCGTGGATAAAGTAGGAAGATGGTTAAAAGAATTTTGTTTTTACACAACAGAAACAGATAGTTATTGCAAACGAAACGACGAATCGGAAATCGGATGAAGTCAAGGTAATATCCGGTGTGCCGCAAGGTACGGTGTTAGCTGCAATAGTGTTTGTTATTATGATTGAAGACATAGACAATAATGTGAAGGATTCGGTAGTGAGTAGTTTCGCAGATGACACAAGAATAAGTAGAGAAATTACTTGTGATGAAGATAGGAACGCTCTACAAAGAGACCTTAACAAAGTATATGATTGGGCCAGAGGTAAATGGATGGTATTTAACTCTGATAAATTTGAATCAATAAATTATGGAGACAGAGAAAGAAAGCTATATGCATATAAGGGACCTAATAATGAGACCATCACAAATAAGGAAGCAGTTAAAGACCTTGGTGTGATGATGAATAGGACATGTTATGCAATGATCAAATAGCAACTCTTTTGGCAAAATGTAAAGCAAAAATGGGGAATGTTGTTACGGCACTTCAAAAAACAAGAAAAGCTGACACATGATTATGCTTTATAAAACATATGTTCGTAGTCCACTTGAATATTGCAATATGATATGGTACCCACACTATCAAAAGGATATTGCACAAATAGAGAGTGTACAAAGGTCTTTACAGCTAGAATAGAAGAAGTTAAGGACCTAGACTACTGGGAAAGACTACAATTCTTAAAATTATATAGTCTAGAAAGGAGAAGAGAACGCTACATGATAATTCAGGCATGGAAACAGATAGAAGGAATAGCAGAAAATATCATGGAACTAAAAATATCAGAAAGAGCAAGCAGAGGTAGATTAATAGTGCCCAAAACTATACCAGGAAAAATAAGGAAAGCACACAGGACATTAATCCACTACGCACCAGCATCGATAATGCAGCGTCTATTCAATGCGTTGCCAGCTCATCTGAGGAATATATCAGGAGTGAGCGTAGATGTGTTTAAGAATAAGCTCGACAAATATCTAAACTGCATCCCAGACCATCCAAGATTGGAAGATGCAAAATATACCGGAAGATGTACTAGCAACTCTCTGGTAGACATTAGAGTGCCTCACACTGAGGGACCTGGGGCAAACCCGAACAAGATGTAAGGTCTGTAAGGTAAGGTCTGGATGATGTTATTTATCCACAGTTCTCCTCCCGTTATGATTACAATTCAACTTTTTTAAAAAGCTCAGCATATCCTTTGTGGAGGAGCCCGTTTTAATTCCCAGTCTTTAATTTACTTCTACTCTTAGCAAAAAACAAACAAATAAACAAACAAACAAACAAACCCATCTCTTGGGGTATTTTGTTCCCTTGCTTTGGATGTCGTTTTTTCTTCAGTTTTCCATTTTTTTACCGCGAAACCTCATCTATGGGACGTCTGAACATATGTCGAGTTTTGCTCTTCTGAGGCCTTCGATTGATGTCTCTTTATTTTTCTTTTTTTTTCTTATTTATTTATTTTTTTATTATCACGATTCTCACTCATCACTTTGCTTGGCTTTTCAATAAGCGTCTTTGCCTTTCGTCTCGTCAATGAACACACGAACCCCCTCCACCTCTCTCTCTCTCTCTCTCTCTCTCTCTCTCTCTCTCTCTCTCCTCTCTCATAATTTCACTTGAGAATAATGTTCAAGATTTTGGGTGCCGAGTTTATTTATTTTATTTATTATGATTTTAGTGATTAGAAAGAGTGAAGAAACAAAAGAGGTTCAGGAATAATAAAAGCTGAGAAACTTGCAAGAGACCTTAGGAGTTTGGTGTGATAGGTAATGGATCTTAATAAGGCACGAGATGCTTAAAAAGTGGATGCAAATGTAACCAACCTCCTTCTTTTGAAAAGTGTATCGTATTCGGCTTAACATAGTCGACTCTTTTCCGAGGATTGTAGCTAACGGAAGGTCATAATATAAAGTCCTTTTATATCTGGTAATTCGCTTGATTTATCTGACAATTTCACTCAATATTTCTGAGTCATAAATAAAAATGCACTCATCATGGAAAGTATAAAATCAATACGAGAATAACATTAGAATTTCGTTAAACAAGATTAGGAAAACTAAAGAGAGAGAGAGAGAGAGAGAGAGAGAGAGAGAGAGAGAGACTATTACAATTAGTAAAACTGAAATTTCCACTCCAGGATGACTATTATACGCAAGGAAGGCGTGATTATCTGAACAATGAACGAATTTGCATATTCCCTGCAGCGCTGACGTCAGCTGATATTAATAATAATAAGCAGCTGTCCCAAAGGGGACTGACAACGGATCATGTGCAGCGAATAACTAATTATCACTTCAATTAGTCACCTGAATGAACCTCTGCTGCACTGAGGGATTAGGGCCACTAAGTGGAATATAGAATCGAGGCCAAAGGGCTGAGAGGGAAACTGAGAGTAGAATGGTTTGACAGAAGCAACAGGAGGGAAGCCTCGCAGTTGCATTATGGAACAATTGTTATGAGTGCGGAATGCAAGATGGAAGAAAGAGAATATGAACGGAGGTACAGTTAAAGGAAGGAATGAAAAGGGTTGCACTTAGGGGTCGAAGGGACGATGCGAACAAAACCTTAAGTAATGCCTACAGTACACCGCATGAGAGTGGCTCCTAATGCCTTTGTTATCAATAAATATGATGAAAACACGGTAGGTAAGTCAGTATAAAAGTTCATCATATCTCTGCACTGCTTACAATGCACCCTAAATAAAGATGGACAGTCTGGATCAGCAAAGAAAAAGATTCCAATAAAAGAAATATTAATTTCATATATTGTTACCTGTAGAAGGGGTAGGGCCAAGAGTCCAACTCACGTGGCGCACTGCAAGCATTACAAAAATGTGTAGCAGCTGGAACCTCTTACTTTTCGTTTCTTCAATGATACTGTTCAGCTTCTCTAACTGCTGTTTCCTAGTGCAATTGTGGGGTTTTCTAGATCACGATATATCCTCTCTCTGATGATTTTTCTAGAGCTCTATTTTGCTGTCCACCCACTCCAACTTTCTCTTCTCACCGTCTTCAGCACTGAATGGCCAGAAGTGCCCTGGTGCTTCGCTTAGGAGCCACAATTTCATATATTAAATCTACATAATGTCTGGTAGCATTTAGAAACCTACAATATTAATCGAGGTCAATGTATGTGGACGCTCTCAGAAAAGGTTTGGGATTAAAATGACAAATGAGAGAGGAGTAAAAGGCACAAGACAACTTCCTCTCCTTTGTCAAGCCAGAATTTCAGCTCGAAGGCTCTTTCGCTCGTTCTAAAACCTCAAAAAATAACTTTCCGTTCTCCTAACAATCCGCATTCACTGTTGGGCACCATCTAAATACTGAAAGGGGAGGACTCAGTACTGATATCTTTTTTATCATTATTTCTAAAAAAGGTCGTCAGTAAATTTTGTTGATTTACGGAAGTGAGGCTGTCAAACCAAGCAGCGGAGCACTTCCGGCCACTCAACACCCAAGATAACGAGAGGACGGGGCTGGAATGGTTTGGACAGGAAGGCAAAGAGATCCAATCCAGAGAATGAAAGGGATGAAGAAGTGGAACGATCCTCAAGGGGGAATAAGGTTGGGAAACCCCCCAGTTACACTGATAAGAGATAGTTAGTGTCTTTGGACAGCAAGACTGAACAAGGTAGAACAGAGGTGAAGTAAAAGGCTAAAATGAGGGAACAATTAGTTGGCCGAAGGCATGCTGTAAACGCGCTCATCGTAATGCCCACAGTGTACCACGTGAGGTGTAATGACGACACAGTTTGCTGGCTCGTCCGTGAAGTAGGGTGACCTCTACACAATACTCTTTAGGCTACACTATTTCTGGTCAATGGATATATATATATATATATATATATATATATATATATATATATATATATATAACAATAATAATAATAATAATAATAATAATAATAATAATAATAATAATAATAATAAACTCCTTCTCTGAACTCCACAGACGACATCACATCAGATAAAAGCAACGCTTTCCTCCTCCTCCTCCTCCTCCTCCTGCCTTCAGCTACAAACCCCATCACATTTTCCATTACAGTCGAAGCCCTTTTTCCCCCTCACACTGAAACCTTCGGCAGCGAAGAAAGTAGAGGTTTGTGATCAACGCGTTCCGGAGACTGGCCTCAAGTTCATCATTGTATCTATCAAGTCGAAACATTTTTAGAAAAATTCATAAAAAAAATGAGTGTCAAGATAGATCATAAATAGAAGTTACATATTCTCACAATCTACAAAGTGACTTCAGAATCATCATCTGTACTTATAAGGTGGATTGTCAAGGACCCCGCCCGAGGTCCGCTACAGGTTCGATATTATAATAAGCAAAAAGGATTCAACACCAACAGTTGACACTCGATATACGAATATAGAAAGAAACTCAAATAGAACAAAGGTTTATTTACAAGCTTACTAACAAAGATTATAAATGCAGAATGGTTTCTCCTATTTACATAACAAAAATAAAACCTTACAGTATGTGAACTGGGGAAACGGTGCCGTAATGAAATACTTGAGGCCAATTTTGCAGCTGTCGAAAATCAATGCTCGAAGCGACGGCTTCAAAAGGAGAGCTGTAGAACTTTAGACGTCTTCTTGACTCCGTACTGCAGAAAGCAATGTCTATCCTTGATACTCGAAGGGCAGGAACTCCTCAAAACTTCTTGTAGGACTTTTCTTCTCTGAAGGCTTGCTCAATGTCGGAATATCTCTGTCGCTCTCTCTCAGACTGGATGACGACCCAATTCCGATCAAACTCTCTCGTGCATTTTCTTCCTCTCTTATCCTTCGTCTGTTCCTTCATTCTCTGATCTGGGATCTCATCACTGATGATCTGATCTCTGATGATCTCTACTTTCTTAGGGCATTATATATATGCGGCGAACTGGGGCGGGGCTGAAGAGGGCGGAGCATAACGGTGAACGTCACAGACTTCCGACAGGAACTTTCTAATGACGCGTCGGCGCCTGTTGAGTTCCATATCCCACCTGGCAATTCTAGAACAACTATGAGAACAGACGCCTCCAACACGTGCGCGAATGCTTCCTCGCTGCAGACCTACTCGAAGAAAGATGCATTTTCCTTTCGTTTACTATATATTACTTCACTGTAGAGTGATTACCATGACATGGATACAATTTTGGAAAACTGAACAGAAATGACAGCAAGAATAGATAATATAATCATTTGTAATATATTCTAACACCTAACAAAGTAAATTGTTTAAGAACTATCACTTGTCTTTATAAACACAACGTGTTTGGAAAAATTGAGAAGCAGTAAAAATGGAAAACTACATTATATCCTGGCAGTGAAGTGTGTCAGATGTTTCGCATCGATCAAACAGAAAATGATAAACATAAAGGACAAACTCCTTTAATGGACAGACATTTGGGGGAACATATACCGAGTCTTTGACGACAGACAACCGTCTTGAAGGAGGAGGGAGAATTTCCTTTGAAAAGAACTTCTCCTCTTCAGGAGAAAGAGAACGACTGTGTGGAATTACATTTCCCCCTTGGAAACTCTCTCTCTCTCTCTCTCTCTCTCTCTCTCTCTCTCTCTCTCTCTCTCTCTCTTGGATTTGTTTAGAGGAAAAGAGTTATCTTTAGGATGATGATGATAGTAATAAGATCACAGTTGTGGAATCTTTCTTAAATCTTTAAGAGAAAAAATGGAAAGGTATTTAGAGTATTAAAAAGAAACAAAAATGAGTCGAGTCATTTTAAAAATAATTCAATTGGGCTTGATTTTATTTAATGTTTTTGTAAGTTAATAGTTACGGAGATAATAGATATGTAAATCATCGTAGTACCATTATTGCATTTTGAGAGAGAGAAAAGGCTTACATATTACACATACCTTTCTTTGCAATCAACATACATGTACGAACATGGTATCTGTCTGATTCACATAACTAAATAAATAAAAAAATAAACAAACCCGCCAGTGGAGCGTCAATTCCCAAGAATTCCCGTCAGTGAACAAAACCGGAAACCTCATTTGATGTGATTGGTTGATAACTGCTCCGTATTATCGACGCAGCCCCCCCACCCCCCCCCCCCCTCACCTTCATAACCAATATCACCTTCTGAAGAAGGTCCCAATCAGAGGTCCCCCCTCCCCCCCCCTCTCCTACATTCAAATTTCTTCAGGGGTTTTGGGGTACTCATATATACCCTTGTGTCCCAAAACCCTTCGGGAGACACATCCTGAACACTGCGAGCCAAGGGTTCTTGTCCAAGGGATTATAACTCTACAAGAGATGCTGAGATGATCCTTACTCGAAGGATGCGTCTTCTAGGGATGGGGAAGGATGCTGAAGAAGGGTCCTGAAGTAGGAATGGAAGGAGAGACTGATATGATGGGGCTTCCCGAGTGTCCTTCAAAGGACACAGAACCACCACTTCTTCATCCTTTTCCGTCGGCGTCTGCGAGGTGGCTGTTACGACAATTGATGATAATAATAATAATAATAATAATAATAATAATAATAATAATAATAATAATAATAGATGCTTCTACGGCATTCACTTTATATAGTCCTCTCTATTCTTCTTAATATCTTATCTCTTCATGAGCGTGTAGCTGGTGTCTCAAGTTTCCGGAGGACATAAAAAGTTTTCTCCTCTTAATAATAATAATAACTAATAATAATAATAATAATAATAATAATAATAATAATAATAGTAATAGTAGAGGAAAAGACCCCATATAGGACTCCACTTTTCAAGCCCCGCCCCCCCCCCCACCCCCCCCAACCCCCCCCAAGGGGCGTGGCTACCCCCCTCCCCCCTCCCCCCTCCTGATTGGCTCATGTACGTACGTGAGGCCTAAAAATGGGGCGGGGCAACCCCCAAAACCCCCAAAAGGGGCGTGGCCACCCCGCCCACCCCATATAGACTCCACTTGTCTGGGGGGTGTGGCCACCCTGACCCCATATAGACTCCCACTATTCTGGGGGGCGTGGCCACCCCTGACCCCAAATTGACTCCATTTGTATTATAAGCTCATGTACGTACATGAGCTCATAATTGACTCCATATGTATGATAAGTTCATGTACGTACATGAGCTCATAATTGACTCCATTTGTCTTACAAGCTCATGTACGTACATGAGCTCATATTAGGGGGGCGTGGCCTCCCCTAACCCCAAACTTGACTCCACTTTTCTACCCCTGTGACGTCACATAACTATAAGGGAATAAAACATCCTTTCAACCCTCCACTATTCTGGGGGGTGTGGCCACCCCTGACCCCAACATAATTGACTCCATTTGTCTAACAAGCTCATGTACGTACATGAGCTCATATTAGGGGGGCGTGGCCTCCCCTAACCCCAAATCGACTCCACCTTTCCTACCCCTGTGACGTCACGTAACTCTAAGGGATAAAAACCATTCTTTCAACCCCTGACCCCAAATTGACTCCACCTTTCCTACCCCCTATGTGACGTCACGTAACTCTCCGGGAATAAAAACCAACATTTCAACCCCCTCACCCCAAATTGACTCCACTATTCTACCCTGTGACGTCACGTAACTCTCTGGGAATAAACCATTCTTTCAACCCCTGACCCAAATTGACTCCACCTTTCCTACCCCCTGTGACGTCACGTACCTCTCTGGGAATAAAACCATTCTTTCAACCCCTGACAAATTAAGACTTGACTCCACCTTTCCTACCCCCTGTGGACGTCACGTAACTCTCCGGGAATAAAAACCGACATTTCAAGCCCTCACCCCAAATTGACTCCACCTTTCCTCCCATACCCCTGTGACGTCACGTAACTCTACGGGAATAAAAACCAACATTTCAACCCCTCA
>NC_087214.1:27053886-27088886 GCF_015104395.2 Macrobrachium nipponense
TCACTTGGGCTGTTTCTTTGTAGCTGTGAAGACAAGTCTTGTGATTGTCCTTTCCATCAGGCATCCTCGGCGATTCTCTCGTCTCCCTGACGGAAGAAGGAGGACAAGCTCTCAGGATGAGAGCCAACAGCTGTTCGGAGGTAGGAGGATAAGCTCTCAAGAAGAGAGCCAATACCCTTTTGGAGGAAGGAGGACCAGCTCTCAGGATGAGAGCTAACAGCTGTTTGGAGGAAGGAGGACCAGCTCTCAGGATGAGAGCTAACAGCTGTTTGGAGGGCCACAGGGCACCCCCTCTCGTGCCAAATGATACCCTCTGGAATAGGGATCGATACCAAATCACACCTTATGAGTGGAAAGCAACCTCTTGGTGTGGCGTCAAAACCCTAAGTTAATGCCTTTTACTTCATATGTGAATTGGGTTTATATTGCATGTTTAAATCCCATCTTTTGCATATACTGTTGTGGCAACCTCTGGCGTGGCGTAAAAACCCGTAAGTTCAATGCCTTCCATATATGCAAAATATGGCTTATGCAATGCATAATGGCTCCATTACTTGCATATACCACTGTGGCAACCTCTGGCGTGGCGTAAAAACCCGTAAGTTCAATGCCTTCCATATATGCAAAATATGGCTTATGCAATGCATAATGGCTCCATTACTTGCATATACCACTGTGGCAACCTCTGCGTGGCGTAAAAAACCCGTAAGTTCAATGCCTTCCATATATGCAAAATATGGCTAATGCAATGCATAATGGCTCCATTACTTGCATATACCACTGTGGCAACCTCTGGCGTGGCGTAAAAACCCGTAAGTTCAATGCCTTCCATATATGCAAAATATGGCTTATGCAATGCATAATGGCTCCATTACTTGCATATACCACTGTGGCAACCTCTGGCGTGGCGTAAAAACCAAAAAACCCGTAAGTTCAATGCCTTCCATATATGCAAAATATGGCTTATGCAATGCATAATGGCTCCAATACTTGCATATACCACTGTGGCAACCTCTGGCGTGGCGTAAAAACCCGTAAGTTCAATGCCTTCCATATGCAAAATATGGCTTATGCAATGCATAATGGCTCCATTATTTGCATATACCACTGTGGCAACCTCTGGCGTGCGTAAAAACCGTAAGTTCAATGCCTTCCATAGATGCAAATATGGCTTATGCAATGCATAATGGCTCAATTATTTGCATATACTGTGGCAACCTCTGGCGTGGCGTAAAAACCCGTAAGTTCAATGCCTTCCATATATGCAAAATATGGCTTATGCAATGCATAATGGCTCCATTACTTGCATATACCACTGTGCAACCTCTGGCGTGCGGCGTTTAAAAACCCGTAAGTTCAATGCCTTCCATATATGCAAAATATGGCTTATGCAATGCATAATGGCTCCATTACTTGCATATACCACTGTGGCAACCTCTGGCGTGGCGTAAAAACCCGTAAGTTCAATGCCTTCCATATATGCAAAATATGGCTTATGCAATGCATAATGGCTCCATTACTTGCATATACCACTGTGG
This sequence comes from Macrobrachium nipponense, assembly GCF_015104395.2. Lineage (NCBI taxonomy): Eukaryota > Metazoa > Arthropoda > Malacostraca > Decapoda > Palaemonidae > Macrobrachium > Macrobrachium nipponense. Next base: position 27,055,425 of record NC_087214.1, read on the forward strand.
CAACCTCTGGCGTGGCGTAAAAACCCGTAAGTTCAATGCCTTCCATATATGCAAAATATGGCTTATGCAATGCATAATGGCTCCATTACTTGCATATACCACTGTGGCAAACCTCTGGCGTGGCGTAAAAACCCGTAAGTTCTATTGTGGCAACCTCTGGCGTGGGCGTAAGAACCCGTAAGTTCAATGCCTTCTATATATGCAAAATATGGGTTATGCAATGCATAATGGCTCCAGTACTTGCATATACTATTGTGGCAACCTCTGGCGTGGCGTAAGAACCCGTAAGTTCAATGCCTTCTATATATGCAAAATATGGCTTATGCAATGCATAATGGCTCCAGTACTTGCATATACTATTGTGGCAACCTCTGGCGTGGCATGCAAAATATGGCTTATGCAATGCATATGGCTCCATTACTTGCATATACCACTGTGGCAAACCTCTGGCGTGGCGCAAGAACCCGTAAGTTCAATGCCTTCCTATATGCAAAATATGGCTTATGCAATGCATAATGGCTCCATTACTTGCATAAAAAACCCGTAAGTTCAATGCCTTCCATATATGCAAAATATGGCTTATGCAATGCATAATGGCTATATTACTTGTATATACCACTGTGGCAACCTCTGGCGTGGCGTAAAAACCCGTAAGTTCAATGCCTCCATATATGCAAAATATGGCTTATGCAATGCATATTGGCTCCAGTACTTGCATATACCACTGTGGCAACCTCTGGCGTGGCGTAAGAAACCCGTAAGTTTCAATGCCTTCCATATATGCAAAATATGGCTTATGCAATGCATAATGGCTCCATTACTTGCATAAAAACCCGTAAGTTCAATGCCTTCCATATATGCAAAATATGGCTTATGCAATGCATAATGGCTCCATTACTTGCATATACCACTGTGGCAACCTCTGGCGTGGCGTAAGAACCCGTAAGTTCAATGCCTTCTATATATGCAAAATATGGCTTATGCAATGCATAATGGCTCCAGTACTTGCATATACTATTGTGGCAACCTCTGGCGTGGCGTAAGAACCCGTAAGTTCAATGCCTTCTATATATGCAAAATATGGTTTATGCAATGCATAATGGCTCAATACTTGCATATACCACCGTGGCAACCTCTGGCGTGGCGTAAAAACCCTAAGTTCAATGCTCAGGCAGTATGTGGCAAAATATTGGATCCCAGGGTGGCATGGGGGAAGATTCCATCTCTCCTTGGCTAGCTGGTGCAAGGCAGAGAACTGGGGAAGGGTCCCTCCCATCCCGGCTAAAATAAACCCCCCATTTCTATGATGCTACATTGGCGAGGATGCCCCAGGGGTGAGATCGCTTGCGATCGCTAAAGCCCTATTCTTATTGTATGTATATATAGTATGTATATATATGTATATATATATATATATATATATATATATATATATATATATATATATATATATATATGTATATATATATATATGTATATATATATAATATATATTATATATATAGATATATATATATATATATATATATATATATATATATATATATGTATGTATATTATATATAAATAATATACATACATATTATATATATACACAGTGTATTCATGTACAAATACACAGCTAGTCAGCCGTTTATAGTTCACACTTACGCACACATAGATACACACACACACACACACACACACACACACACTCACTCAGACAGACCAGACAGACAGACATATAACCACAACCACGCACCCAAGTACAGCAATGCTTTGACGCACATCACCCACCGCTTGCTCTTCAGCAAAACGGAACAGAAAGAAGAGGAGGAGCCTCCTTTAATAGTAATGGAAATGTGGCAGCTTTAATCAAACATTGTGTATAAAACAAGCTTTCACTAGGAATTTTATGTCATCTTCAACAGTGTATGATAAAAAAAATAGGTTTCAGGTGTACCGCCAGATACTAGAGCGAGTGTTACCATTCTAAAATGAAAAAATAAAAATCATCTGTATATATATATATATATATATATATATATATATATATATATATGAATAATTATCACATCACCGTGATTCATATAAATCATTCGAGCTACAAATGTCCTTTCATATCTAATTCGCTCTACCTCGGAATTGATATATTTTCATATATATATATATATATATATATATATATATATATATTATATATATATATATATATATATATATATGAGAGAGAGAGAGAGAGAGAGAGAGAGACGGGGGATAGTGGGGGGGGGGGGGGGGGGGGGGGGGGGGGGGGGGGGGGGGGGAGGCTCCTTGCGATTCAGTTACCGTGGGGTCAAAAACGAATTCTGACCAAGAATGCAATTAACACACAGAACATTAAAAGGCGGTAAATAAGTGAAAAAAAAAAAAAATGGTCGAAACAGACGAAAAAAAAATGGAAGGATGAGAAAAGAAGAAAGAGCGAATCGCGACGACCCTTTCCGACATAACGTGAAAAGGGCGTGACGTTTCTTTCAGAAATCCTCGAGTCTCGAGCAAGAAATAAAAAGACAACAACAAAAATGTCAAAACGGTATTTTTATAATGCCCACAAACGATGGTTCGCGGATGTCGAATGAACTCCGTAGGGCTCCCCCGCCCCCCATTAAAAAAAAAAAAAACTAGAAAAGGATTCCTTTCAAAGATGAGGTTACCGTCTTCTTTTTTCTTTTTCTTTTTTTTTTAATTACTAACACAGATTTACTTGGTAACGGCAACGTTTCTACACCCAAAAAACAAAAAAAAAGGAAAAAAGAAGCCAAAGAAAAAAAATTTTATGACGAAAAATGAAGAAAATAAAAAAGCAAAATAAGTATTCAATAAAGTCATTCTCTTTGAACACATTTCTATTTCAGCTTTCCCTTGAGGACATTCTCATTCTGATGCAAACGTCTCACACAACTGGTTTGCTGCAGCTCTTGTTAACAGCAATAACAAAGATTGAAAAAGACCCCACAAAATGACTGTGTATAACGTGTTTACTTATAAGTATTTACATTTTATTTGACTCAAACACTCGAGTACTTCCAGGCCCTATCCGTGTCCCTTTTTTCAAGAGATGCGTAGGTTGTCAGTCATGCCTGGGTCAAGGCCCAACAGTCTGCTGGGCCTTGACCCAAGCTGACAACCTATATATACGCATCTCTTGAATAAGGGCCACAGATATATTTTAGGGCTAGTCCTTGTATGATAAGGCGCCCTATGAGGTAATGTTAGACTTGCGATAATCTTACGCTAAGTCGGTTGGTATTGCACTTCCATCTTCAATGGAGTGTCTGGGTTGTAGATCACTTATCTTCATGAGTGTCTTGGGGTTTGTAGATCACTTACGAAGTCGGGATTATCTTCTTGTTTATGACGACGATGTGTTAAACTCATGGTGAGGAGGTTCTTGTAGAAAACACGACGTATAAAAATATATATATTCTTCTGAAGTTTTACATGCTGAAGATCAGATATGATTGTACAAGTCTTCTAATAACGATAGCTTGATCGTTCTGCCAATGATGATGGCTACTTCTGTTCTCTCTACATGATAAAGCTTAGGTAAAGAGATACAGGTCTTCTAATGACGATAGCTAACTCTGTTCTGCTCTGTTTCTACATCTCTGTTACAAGTTATGAAGGAACAGACAGTAGTTCGAACATATGAACATACATACAAATGACATAGTTACATACGAACACACAATCAAATGAGACACGCTACAGATCACGTAGGCCATTTGAATTATAGGTCGCGGTAGTTGTCCTCAACAGGGAGCTTGGACTAATGTTTATAACAATTGAATGACTACAGGTGACGGCATGTTATTCTTAGCCTACTTTTATTGTATACGTTCATCTTTAGCGTCTCTAGTCTGATCACATTCCTGCAAGCAATCTGGTTGACCTCTTTAGTTTTAGTCTTTTATATATATGGACTAAACATTCCATATTTTTATTATGTCAAAAACAATTACATATATAGGGTCTGGAAGTATATGAGTGTTGAGTCAAATAAAATGTAAATACTTATAAGTAAACACGTTACACACAGTAATTTTGTGGTTTCTTTTTCAATCTTCAGAAGAAAACTGAAAGACGTTTTTGTTTTAATAATAACAAAATTAACAGATATCTTCCTCTCTGCTCTTCAGAAGCTGAGCGACAAGAGTAATTGTTTATTATTATTCATATGGCCTCTGCCACTTCGTCAAGTGTCACAGGTCTCTTTATTCATTTTCTATATATAAAAGTGACTGCGATGAACGTTGATGCTCACAAGCTTAAAAGACGTTGTGACAACGTTCAGTTTGATTTTTATGACCCTGCGGTAAATATCCACAGCCGATGTTTGAAGCTAATCGTGCCTGGTGGAAGCGCACAGTACTTAGCCCCTCAAGAGGTTACAGTTCAAAAACACAGCATATCAGACACAAGACAGAAGCGTCAGTAATAATGACTGCAAATATTACCGTCGGCTCGAAAACCATTCTATAATTCTATTCAATTTCAAGGCGTTGGACGAGTGGTTTTCGCGCTCGGGTACCAATCTGGTGGTCCGAAGTTCGATTCTCGGCTCGGCCAACGTAAAATCTGAGGAATTGATTTTGGTGATAGAAATTAATTTCTCGATATAATGTGGTTCGGATCTCACAATAAGCTGTAGGTCCCGTTACTAGGTGACAAATTGGTTTCTAGCCACGTCAAAATATCTAATCCTTCGGGCCAGGCCCTAGGAGAGCTGTTAATCAGCTTAGTGGTCTGGTAAAACTAAGATATATACGAGGAGCTATCACTAACAAAGGTACCAAACAGGAACATGAGACCTTTAACTGATGGTAAGCCATTCAAGCACTGACCATAGTCAATGCTGCTTTACTTCACTGACTGATACAGACCATGGTGAAATTAACGAAATAAAAAAAAAACGAAAGGTTGTGTTGCAACAGCAAATGTTTCGGGATAAAAGGACCCTCGTTCAATCCCGTATGGAAATGAGATCGAAGGATGAACGACCATATTCCAGTAGAGGGGGAGTTGGTTAATCACCCAAGTTCTCACGGATTGTCAAGTATCTCCCGTTCTCTCTCGGCTGTATAATTAAAGTCATACATACGTACCGCATATACGTTGAAAACACATCTCCATACTTCATATATTTATGTACACACACACATATATGTATATATATATATATATATATATATATATATATATATATATATAATTTGTGTGTGTGTGTAGGAACCTACCTACCATCATTAATATATTGTGAACAAAGAACATAATTACTACCGCACTTTTCCTCGCGTTAAGGTATACTTTGATTACACTCACCTGAAAATGAGGAAAATGAGGATTATTAGGATGATGTCACATATTCTGAAATAATAATAATAATATAATAATAATAATAATAATAATAATAATAATAATAATAATAATACACAGAGAGGCATTAAATGTTCAATATATTGAAAAAAAAACAAAAAAAAAAAGAGAATCCAAAAATTTGAAAGAAAAAAATTAATAATAAATCAACAAATCACCCAACTAATTCATGGTTACACATTGACACAGGATAAAGATTTGCATAAAAACCTTAGGCCAAAGACCAAGAGCTGGGACCTATGAGGTCATTCAGCGCTGAAAGGGAAACAGAGTAGAAAGGTCTGAAAGGCGTAACAGGAGGAAAACCTTTTGCAGTTGAAGAAGCTCTATGAAGCAACTGCCAAGAAAAGGGTTTGAGGAAAGTCAGATGAGGAAAGAGAATATGAACGGAGGTACAGTAAAGGGATGGAAGGGGTTGCAGTATGGGCCCTATGGGCCGAAGGAAAGACTGCAGAGAACCTTCAGTAATGCCTACAGTGCACCACGTAACCTGCACTGACGGCACTAACCCGCTAAGGGACACACATTTGCATAAAAACACAGGAAAACAGTTTAATCATTTCTGACGATTTCCAGTTAAGGACAAACCCGAATTACAAAACAAAGTTTTCATCATTTGATTCTTTCTTGCATCAATTTTAATCCTTGTAAAATGCTAAGCCACCTGGGATCGATAACCTTGAGTCCTCCTGTAGCCCAGGCACGACGACAACTCGAAACTGGCGGACTAGAAAATGAGGGACTTGTTTCTAATGGACTAATTCATTGATTATCTTAGTCAACTGCCGTCACGACAACCCACCGCAACCTCAGTAGGGAGGTAGTGCCGCCAGTGTACCTCATGTGGTGCACTGTAGGCGTTACTTTAGGTTGTGTGCAGCAGCGGCCCTTCCGCCCCTGCCCCGCCCACTTTGTAGCCTTTCACTTGTCACCTCCTGTCTGCACCTTTGTGTCAATGTTTGCAACTGACGACGTCGGGATTCGTGTCACAACAAATCTTGCTCCTGGTTCCAAACAGGATTCCTAAATTCATTCAAGTCGATTTGCAGGGGAGGAAAGTTGCCTCGTTCATTTGTGGACTCATGACTCAGTTGAAACATAATCCAGTGCTTCATTATACATTATACGCTAGAAAGGGAAACGAAAACTGATCGGGGGGGGAGAGAGAGAAGAAGAGAGGAGAGATAGAGAGAGAGAGAGAGAGAGAGAGAGAGAGAGACTTCTTTAATGTGTCAAGCATTTGCATGACTATATATGAAAACAGAAAAACAATATATTACAGAGAGTATGTTAGTGCAAACATCGAAAGCTGAACGTCCAAAATACGAAATACCAACACCAGATGAATTGTCTCGTCAATCAACCCAAAAAAAAGGGGAAAACGTCATATTGCAAATGTTGCAAAAAGCCTTGTTTATTCACGTGAACTATTTTGTTTAATCAGTCCTCTTTTTTCCACAGATGGAAATTCCTTTCTCTGGAGGGTTTGCTCTGTAAGGCCAGGAATTTTTTGGTTGTTATTATATATCAATAATAATAATAATAATAATAATAAATAATAATAATAATAATAATAATATGTTTTGTTAAAAATAATGGCAGAATTGCACAGAATTGATTTTATATAAAATCCTTTCAATTCAAAATCTATTCGTGGATTCTGCCATTATTTTTAATAAAACATGATTGAAAGAAGTCGGTTTCAGCATTCACAGATAATAATAATAATAATAATAATTAATAATAATAATAATAATAATAATAAATATAATAATAATAATAATATAATGATAACAGACATCTCTGAATTCTCAGCCCTATAAGAGAACTATGTAGCAGATCTCTGCATAGATAAACAGATGAATAGATGGATAGCTGATTAGAAGAATGGATGAATAGATGGAGATAACCCTCGCTTCTTGAGGGTAAATGACAGCCTGTATCATTACAGAAGGTCAAAACAGGTCACAGAAAGGGAGACACATCATTAAGTCAAAAGGGTCAGACTTTAGGGGACTTTTCCGGCTGTTTGTCTCTAATCAGGAAACTGAAATAGGGACTAAAAACTTTGCTAACAAGAAACAACTGTATGAACGAAGGAAACTGAATCGTCAGGTGAATTGTAAAGGAATAAAGTGACAACAAGCCAAAAGATGTGGGCATTTTTTAACATTATTTTAGTTGCTATGAAGTGTTCATAAACGTTCGCTTTGTTCATTGATGTAAGGTAAATTGTATGAATTTAATGTCATTTTTTTTCTCTTATAATTGATCTAACATTGGAAATGACGCAAAACTGCAACGAATAAAGAAAAAAGAATTTGAAAAAGTGGTTATTTGTGAACATTCATTTTAGTTGCCACCATGAATTTTTCATAAATTTCGTTTTCATTATAATTTTTTTTTGACGTCATATTTCAATGTTGTAGGATACATTTTCTCAATTTAAATAGTTTTCCTTACTAATTTAACCGAAAAAATAACCCCAATACTACAACAAGATCAGCTGCCTGACCAACATTATACATGATATTGACACGTCCCACTAAGAGATATTTAGTTAAAACTTTCATATTACATATTAGATATTTTAACTGCTAACCAGATTTGCCCAATTCTCTCCATTTCGTTCGTTTAGACAATATTTACAATTACCTGTCTATTTACCTAGGCAGCATGGGAGATGAATTAAGAGAGTGAGAGAGAGAGAGAGAGGAGAGAGAGAGATAGAGAAGAGAGAGAGAGAGAGAGAGAGAGAAGAGTAATGTTTTATACATTTTTTTTATATCTGAGTAAACTAACATGAATTATTTGTTTTAAACTATTTAGAATTTATTGTTTTAATTCGACTATTAAGGTTACAATAAATTCTTCCTATTGAACCTTTTGCATCTGTAATCTCCTTAGAAAGGCTTGTTGTATAGGTGACATGACTAAAACAAATAAACTTTGCAAAGACCTGTAGGTAAGGAATGAAACAGGATAATTCACTGATAAACATCACTAGAAATTTTGTAGTCAGCTGGAAATTGAGGGATAAATTTATCACAAAAAAGACCGACACCTCGACTTGAAGGGTACTCTCTCTCTCTCTCTCCTCTCTCTCTCTCTCTCTCTCTCTCTCTCTCGTACAGGTTAAAAATGAAAGAAAACTTGCCAGTTTCAACCCTATTAACAAATGTCATTCCATACAATTATCACTTAATTAATACTTATTTGGTTACTCGTAACACATGAATGAGATGTTTTCAAAATATCCTACTCAGACGTTGAAGGCGAAGGTCTGGGAATGCAAAATCAAATAAGTGTTGCCAAAAAATAATGTAAAAATACCCGCACTCCGGCCAAAAGGGAGAACCCAAAACAAAAGGATATAGAGAGATAGAGAGAGAAGGGAAGAGATAAATAAAATGGAATCAAGAAGAAGAATATAGGCAGAGGGGGAAGAGAGAGAGAGAGAGAGGGACATGCAAACAATAGGGAACCGGTGCAAAGTCTCATCTATGCATAGGCAGAAGGAAGACAGAGAGAGAGAGAGAGAGAGAGATGAGAGAGAGAGAGAGAGAGAGAGAGAGAGAGCGAGCAGAGCTAGCGGTCAAACACTTCCAGACTTAATGAATATAAATTCACCTAAGTTTAGTATCCTTGACAGGTTCAGACAAAGCAGAACATTTATATTTGAGTCTCATTTATATCTAAGAAATGGAAGTGTCTAAAATGAAAATAAACATAAAAACAGACTCAAAGAAAAGTTTTGGGATAATTAGAACAAACGCACGGGAAATAAAATGAAGAGACGCACAAACGCCCAGTCTTTGTGTTGTGAGCAGTTGCTCAAGGTTTGAATTTTTTTTTTTCTCTCTCTCTCTCTCTCTCTCTCTCTCTCTCTCTCTCTGGATGTTATTTCACCACTCCTTTTCCTCTTGTTATGATACCAACGTAACCTTTTTAATAAACTCAGCATATCCTTTATGTAGACCGTTTTAATTATGATCCTTTTTTTTTTACCTCGAGAAGTATGCTTTTGTTCACTTTGCTTTGGATTTCGTTCTTCCTTCCGTTTTCCGGTTTTCCAGCGAAACCTCATTATGGAACGTCTGAACAGATGTCGAGTTTTGCTCTTCTGAGACCTTCGACGGAGAATGGAAAAGGAAGTTTTTATTAGCACAATTCTCATTCTTGATTTTCCTTTGTTTTAATAATCTTGTGAATTTTGTGTTGCTCAGTGAACCTACATCCTTTGAACATCTCTCTCTCTCTCTCTCTCTCTAATAGAGCAATTGGCTAAGTGCTCATGTTTAGTTATTCTGCCGGAGTCTTTCGTTATTACAATTAGTTAAACCGAAATTTCCGCTACATGAGGATTATTATAACAAACCAACGAGGACTTAGTCAATTTCCTGAACAAATTTGCTTATTCGCTGCATCGCTGAGGTCAACTGACAAAATTAATAATAATAGGTCTGTCCCAAAGGGACTAACAACGGATCATGTGCAACGAACGAATAAATCTCTCTCCAGTAAGTCGCCTACATAGCCACTTGGACTAGGAGGCAAGTCTATAGAGTTAAAAGGAACGAAAGGGGTTGCATTTCATTCCTTTTACTGTAGCTCGATTCATATTCTATGTCTTCCATCTTGCTTTCATAGCGCAACCAATTCGAGTTTTTCCTCCTGTCACACCTTTCAAACATTTCAACTCTCAATTTGCCTTACAGCGTTGAAATGACTTTATACGTCCCAGCGCTTGGCCTTGGGCCTAGATTCTATAAATTCCATCAAGTGGAACTATCCCTTAGTGCGGTAGCGAGTTTAATATTGTATACTTACCTCCAACTCCAAGAGGCTATTCAGGCGACTTATTGAAGAGATATTTAGGGGACGCTGCAAACAACCTTTAAGTAAGTACTGCCTACATATATATATATATGATATAATATATATATATATATATAATATATATATATATATATATATATATATATATATATATATATATATATAAGCTCTCCTTTCTCACAGACCTCCCACAGGCGACGTCACATCAGTTATAAGAGAAAAAACAAACGCCTTCCTCCTTCCGCCTTCAGCTACAAAACCCATCGATTTTTCTTTATAATTTGAGGTCCTTTTCCCTCACACTGACACCTTCGGCAGTGAAGAACATTGAAGAGATTTGTGATTAACGTGTTCGCCGGAGACTGGCCTCAGTATCATCAGGTCTATCTATATCTATAAAATCTAAAGATCTTCGGAAAAATTGTGAATAAATGAAAGTAAAAACAGATAATGAAACGAATCGTTACATATTCTCACAGCCAACATAGTGACCTCAGAATCATCAAGTTTATATTTATAAGAGCGAAGCAATTTTGTAAAAAGCTGAAAAACAGTGACAATAAAAACAAAGATTCTATATACATTCTAAGAGCCAACAAAGTGAAATGTATCAGAATGTTTCGTATCGATCACACAGAGAAAAGGATAAACAGAAAGAACAGAATACACTCCTTTAGGAGACACTTGGGGGAATATATACACAGAGTCTTTGACGACAGACAGCCGTCTTGAAGGTGAGGGAGAATCTCCTTTGAAAAGAACCTCTCCTCCTCCTCCTCATGAGAGAGAGAACACCTGCTGCACTGTTACATTTCCCCTTTGGAAATTGTCTCTCATTCAAGCAGCGTCTTGTGAAGAGCTTACGTCGTCTTTGAAGGAAATTTATACAAGAATGCGGAAACACAACCCAGTTACTATTATGTTGGCATTTTCGAAAATTTGTAAACCAATACTTTCAAGCTTGTTCAACAATTATTAGAGAAAAATCACACATATATCAGTATATATGTGTGTGCAAATATATTGATAGATAGCTTGATAGATAGATAGATAAGTTACGCCTTTATCCCTTCAGCTTCCCCCCCAGTTTTCGTTTTGGGGAGGGGTTTTTGTTTTTCCACCTGAATCCTTCAATTTCGACCCAGAAAAGGAAACTCAAGTCCATCTAGGGGTGGGGAACAGTAGGCCAGAAATGAACCATGAACCTACCAAACGTGAACCGAGAAAGGTCACCCTTAACGTTTTTTGTTTCTTGACAACTAAATCATTTGCAACAAGTTCATTAGAGAGAGAGAGAGAGAGAGAGAGAGAGAGAGAGAGAGAGAGAGAGAGAGAGAGAGAGAGTTTTCTTCCATTGCATAATCTTAGCCACTTAAATTCGTCTACGTCTTATAATTCCAAACCTAAGAGACTCGGAAACAGAGAATGTTCTAAGTTTAGAAGCACCTGGGAACACGGAAGGAAGAAGGGAAATACGGCATCAAAAGCTCTTTGCTGACTTGGGTGACAAAGTGGTTGCCCTGGAGTTAAACTGTTACAAATTAATTAATTTCTAAAAGTACACAAAAAATATATTTATTATTATTATTATTATTATTATTATTATTATTATTATTATTATTATTATTATTATTATCAAAGCAAAAATCAATGAAGAATGAAAAGGAATTCAGTGAAACTCCAGAGGATTAAGAGTCAGTTGTTTCTAAATTAGATTTTTTTTTAGGTAAAAGGTACACAGATACATACATACATACATACATACATACGCCTCGAGATTTAGGGAAGCCAAACTATCTTTTGTGTGAAAAAGTTATTTTTCTAGATTCACTCAATTTTATCCTCTAAGAATAGCCTTTGGAACAGAGAGAGAGAGAGAGAGAGAGAGAGAGAGAGAGAGAGAGAGAGAGAGAGAGAGAGAGACTTTTTCTCCTCCTAGCCTCATTTTGGAACCGAGAAAATAAAAGATTTGAGAATCCAATGTGTTTGCTATACATTTCGACCATGTATCATTAAATAAGAATTAAAATGCCATTTATTAATAAGTTAGATTTAAAATACCTTTTATTAAAAGATCATAAAAATACTTGGCCCTCTTTTACGGCCAACGACCGATTCCGATAAAATTCGTTCGCGTCCGGAAAAAAAAAAGTGAGCGGTTTTGACGAATAAAAAAATTATACTTTGACAAACCGTATCAGCGTCACCAAACCAGCTTGATTTAAATCTCAACATGTTTTTTAATGAAAATAACGTTTTTTACCGCTTATTTAGAATAAGCAAGAATCTTTTGACTCTCATTTATATGAGAACCAAGTGAATCTCATTTACATGAGAATAAATTAAATTCACCGATTCTCATTCAAATTAGAATAAACGAGAATCAGTGCTTTCTGTAAGAAGAAATATTCAACAGTGGCTTCAAAAAGGATTTGAATATTATCTTGTTATCTCAATACTTCCTGCCTCATGAACTAAAAATATAACATTCAAATTCTATGGGATTTTAAACATAAAATTTCCCCAGATATTTATGCCATTTGAAATACGCAAATAAACATGTCATGAATATTTATATTTCTCTCTCTCTCTCTTTCTCTCTCTCGAGCCATTGCGGAATAGAGTTTGGTTTGTTTATCAGAGGGGGAAGTGATATATATCACTATCAAATCAAATCACTTATTGTTATTTATCAGAAAAGGGACCTCATTAGTACATAATGACCTTCGCTTCATTTAGGTATCTCTCTCTCTCTCTCTCTCTCTCTCTCTCTCTCTCTCTCTAAGAACTTTTCAAGATATTTAGACTTCGTTTGTTTAACTGTTTGTTAGGCAGTATGGGAGATAAATTGAGAGAGAGAGAGAGAGAGAGAGAGAGAGAGAGAGAGAGAGAGAGTTGATGAAATGGCATCAAAGTGGTAGTTCTAAATTCTCCTCGTAGTTACTTGTCAATACAATACCCTCTCTCTCTCTCTCTCTCTGGATTTTATTTCTCCCTTTCTTTTCCTCTTGTTATGATAGCAATACACCTTTGATAAGCTCAGCATAGGTATCCTTTATGGACGTTTTAATTACGATTTTCTGTTTTATCTCGAGAATTATGAAAAACCAAAGGGCATCTCTTGGGGTTCTTTTGTCCTCCTTTGTGATGTCATAGAAAAACGCTGACTTGTGGAGAGTTGTTTCATTTATGCAAGATGCAAAAGGTTTAGACTCTCTCTCTCTCTCTCTCTCTCTCTCTCTGGATGATGTTATTTATCCACAGCATATCCTTTGTGGAGGAGCCCGTTTTAATTTACTTCTATACTTAACAAAAAAAAAACACAAACAAACAAACAAACCCATCTCTTGGGGTATTTTGTTCCCTTGCTTTGGATGTCGTTTTTTCTTCAGTTTTCCCATTTTTTACCGCGAAACCTCATTCTATCACGATTCTCACTCGTGACTTTGCTTGTCTTTTCAATAAAGCATCTTTGCCTTTCGTCTCGTTCAGTGAACACACATAACCCCCTCACTCTCTCTCTCTCTCTCTCTCTCTCTCTCTCTCTTCTCTCTCTCTCTCTCTCTCTCTCACCATAATTTTCACTTGAGAATAATGTTCAAGATTTAGGGCACCGAGTTTATTTATTTTATTTATTATGATTTTAGTGATTAGAAAGAGTGAAGAAAGAAAAAGGGTTCGGGAATAATAAAAGTTGAAAAACTTGCAAGAGACCCTAGGAGTTTGGTGTGATCGGTAATGGGTAACAATGAGCTCCGAGATGCTGAAAAAGTGGATGCAAATGTAACCAGCCACCTTCTTTTAAAAACTACATCGTATTCGGCTTAACATAATCGACTCTCTTCCGAGGATTGTATCCAACGGAAGGTCATGTATCTTCTGTATCTAGTAAGTCGCTTGATTTACCTGACAATTTCACACAATATTTCTGAGTCATAAATAGAAATGTACTCATCAAGAAAAGTACAAAATCAATACGAGAATAACATTAGAATATCATTGAAACAAGATTAGGAAAACGAGAGAGAGAGAGAGAGAGCGAGAGAGAAATTAGTCAAACCGAAATCTCCACTCCAGGATGATCATTATACGCAAGGAAGGCGTCGATTATCTGAACAATGAACGAATTTGTATATTCGCGGCAGCGCTGACGTCAGCTGATTAATAATAATAATAGGGCTGTCCCAAGGGGACTGACAACGGATCGTGTGCAGCGAATAACTAATTATCCCTTCAATTTGTCGGAGGCAAGTCTCTCCAATATTAAGCTCGCTCCTGCACTAAGGAATAGTGCCACTTAAAGTAATATAGAACTTAGGCCAAAGGGCTGAGAGAAGAAAGGTTTGACAGAAGCAAAAGGAGGGAAAGTTCGCAGTTGCATTAAGGAACAATTGTTATGAGAGTGGAAAGCAAGATGGAAGAGAGAGAATGTGAATGGAGGTACAGTAAAAGGAATAAGAGGGGTTGTAGCTAAAGGCCGAAGGACGCTGCAAATAAGCTTAAGTAATGCCTACAGTGCACCGCCTGAGACTGCCTCTTAACTCTTTCATTATCAATAAATCTAAAAAAAAAAAAATGGTATATATGTCATTTTTAAAATTCATCGTATCTCTGCACTGCTTACAGTTCACCCTGAATGAAAGATGGACAGTCTAGAAGGTCAGAATCCGGGTGATCACCAAAGAAAAAGATTCCAATAAATAATAATAATTCCATATTTGGACCCTTAAGGAGGGGTAGGGGTAGGGGTAGGGCCAACAGTCCAGCTCAAGTGGTGTACTGCAGGCATTACTACAGTAGGTAGCAGTCCCTCCGGCCCTTAGCTGCCCCCCACTTGTACTTTACATTTCTTCAGTCTGCTATTCAACCTCTCTAACAGTTAATTCCTCCTGCAATTGTTGGATTTTCTCCCAGTTCCACATTCAAATCATTATATTTCATCTCCTTTATCTTCTGGAGCGCTCCATCTTGCTGTCCAACCACTCAACTCCTTCTTCACACTGTCTCAAGCACTGAATGGCCAAAAGTGACCCCAGTGCTTGACCTGAGGGTTTTACAGGTCATTAACCCATCAAAATCAATCGCGACATTCCTTTCAAAACAAAAGACGAAGCCCCGTCACCACCTGGATCGGAGAACGAATAAGTCCTTTTCTTCGGTTCAGACAAAAGAGCGAAGGAGCTTCTGTCTGGACTGAGCTTCAGGCTTCGCAAACAGAGGAAACTCTCTCCTACTTTCTCCTCTCATCATTTGAAATCACAAACCTCAATCTTCTTTCAGCGCATCGACAGAATTTACTCCCGTGGACTACTCTATAACCCTCTCTCTGATCTTTCGATGAATCAGGGTGAAGGAACGTCACTATTAAATAGAATAGGATAGAAAATAGAATTTAGGCCAAAGGCTAAGCGCTGGAACCTATGAGGTCATTCAGCGATGATAAGAAAACTGACAGGAAAAAGGTTTTAAAGGAGTAACAAGAGGGAATATGAACAGAGGTAAAGTAAAAGGAATGAAAGGGGTTGCAGCCAGGGATCGAAGGGACGCTGCAAAGAACCTTAAGTACTGCCTACAGTGCACCGCATGATGTGTACTGACGGCACTACCGCCCCAAAAGAAAGACACTATTTAATGGTTCGCCCGTCAAATAGCAAGTCCCCTACACCCTGTTTTCAGAGACACTGTTTCTACTGCTACAGGGGCTTGTGTGTGTGGGTGTATGTGTGTGTATGTATGTGTATATATATATATATATATATATATATATATATATATATATAATATATATATATATATATATATATATATCATGACATGCGACGTCAAACTAGATAAAAGTGAAAAAAAAAAAAAAAACTTTCTTCCTCTGCCTTCAGCTACCAACCCTATCAAATTTCCATCATAAGTCGAGGTGCTTTTTCTCTTTCACCGAAGCCTTCGGCAGTGAAGACAATAGATGCTTATGATCAACGCCGTTTCGGAGACTGGCCTCATATTTATTATTTGTGTTTATAAAGTCGACAATGTTTTTGGAAAACTGCAAAGGAATTAATGTAACACTAGATAAGCAAAATTCTAACATACAACAAAGTGAAGTGTTCGAATTACAATTTGTATTGATAAAGTCGAAGCATTCTTAGAACAACTGAAAAGAAATAGGAATAAAAACAGATGATAGATTCAGTCGTTTCATATTGTTACAGTGAAGTGCGTCAGAATGTTTCCTTTCGATCAAACAAAAAATGATAAATAGAAAGAAAAGGCTCCTTTAAGACGCACTTGGGGAATAGTACATTCTGAGTCTTTGACGACAGACAGCCGTCTGAAGGTGAGGGAGAATCAATCTCCTTTGAAAAGCCCCTCTCCTCCTACTTAGAGAGAGAGAGAGAAGAAGAGAGAGAGGAGAGATAGAGAGAGAGAGAGAGGAGGAGAGAGACCTGGTGCACTAATTACATTTCACTTTGTTTGGAATCTCTCTCGCTCTCTCTCTCTTCTCATCATTCAAGCAGAGTTTTTGTAAATAGCTTACGTATGTCTTGAGGCCAAAATAAGAAAAAAAAATTAGAACCGAATATGGAAATGAAATCATAACTGAACATGGAAACCCGACCCTTTGCTGTTAAATTGGTTTAGTCAAAAAAATTAAACACTCAATTTGAATGAAACAAAACCACGATCATTTGGGACACTTGACCTTTTCAAAATATTCAAAATTGGTCATATGGACATCTATGGGTACTGCTTTCCTATTTTATTATATATGATAAGAAGTAAAGGCTGGAAGGTCATCAATACTTCTTACGATTATTTTTTATTAAGAGAGACGTACCAAATAAATTCAATTTTGACGACTGAGGAGTCCAGACAGATTCCAAATTTTTCATCACACAAAAAAAAAAAAAAAATTAAATCAAAAACTGTCTTATTTTTCCACTGAAGGCCTCTGGTTACGAACTGAATTTTTAACGAAAATATTAGTCATTTGAATTAAATGAATTCGTACGATTCTAATAAAATTTACGAAACTTATCAAAATATGTGAGTGAACAATCTGTTGAATGAAATGAAAATATTTGTAAACCAATCAAGATTAACAAAGCCCTAAATCAAAGACGCCATTTTGTTATCCAGTCCATGAAGAGGTCGTCGAGACGAGGTTTGTTTGCGAGGAAACAGAAAACGGAGGACACACGATGACGTCAAACCTTCCCTGACCTTGAACAAACAGCGAATGACGTCACGTCTCCTCATATTGGGAAAAAGATGGAAATTCCTTTAGTTCAACTCCACCGACTAAATTCCCGCTTTTTTTTTTTTTTTTTTTTTTTTTTTTTTTTTTTTTTTTTTTTTTTTTTTTTTTAGGGAAATGGGTGTTAGCTACACCATTTGCCTTCCTCTCAGGGCTTGGAACTTACATGAGAGCGCGATGCCCTTAAGATAAAACTATATTCTTGGAACTGGACCTATTCCAGGGAATACCTTCGCTTGTTTGAATACCACATACGTACAAGAGATGTGCCATTCCTTTTAGATCATATTAAGAGAAAGACGATATTCCAGTCGACACGATGCGTTTTTTTACCTTTCTGAAAAGCTAAACATATATCGCACGTGTTTATGTGTGTGTCAATGTTAAAGTTCCTCTGCCGCTGCTTCAAAGCAAACACGACTGCAGATGCTCCTAAGCATTTGCATAAGCATTTGCATACAAACTGCAGGCTGGGATTCCAGGATTCTAGGTTCCATGAATCCCGAAGCCTTTAAAGGCGAAGAAGAAAAAACAAACATCACCAAAAAGACGCAGCGTCAAGCGAAGGATTCGAATATCCTTCCATATCACTGCTCCTTCATTCTGACGACCCTCCTTTGTCGGTATCAAATATAATGAGTTTCTGATTCAATGAAATTTTAGGCTAAAAAGCCAAGCACTGGGGAACACACTCGGCCACTCACCGCTTCAGACAGTGAAAGGAGGGAGTTTTAGAGAGGTTGGACAGCAGAATAAAGAGCTCAAGAAAATAGAGGAGATGAAGTCCAAGGATCTAAAAACTGGGAGAAAATCCCACAGTTGTATTAAGGAGTGATAGTTAAAGAGGTTGGACAGCAAGACTGAAGGAAGGAAGCGGGAATGGGGATAAGTAAAAGGCTAAAAAGTGGCTTAACAAAGCTAATGACACTACCAACATTATATTAGAGATTACTTATTCATTGCTGACCAGATTCAGTTAAAAAAATGGTGCTAGGATTTTGAAAACTTTGTTGATATAGGCGATTCCAGAAGAATATTCGCCGAGAAAAGGGGAGTTTGTAATTGTTAGTAAATCTTAAATGTATCAAACGAAAACATTTCTTACGAAAACACTACTAAAACTACAAAAGCATTACAGACCTCATTCATTACAACATTATGTTGAGTTCAAAGTCAAACACTGACGTATGAAGTTCCTTGCGGGCATAAACAAAGAACAAAAAACAGTGGACGAACTGATAAAGGAACTTAGAGACGAAATAACTGCAGATCTTCACACATGAACAAACTTTGGAAAGGAGCTATCAGATGCAAGAAACTTTCTTCAAACTAAGTTTGTTGTCTCTGAAATACAGGGCAGAGAAGGAGGGAACAGGGTAAATGACAACTATTTTCTCAAGGCCGACATTAGCTTGTTGGAATGGAATGGAACATGGAATTTAGACTTGAAACCAAGCACTGGAATCCAAAGGATTATTCAGTGATATAATGACTTTGGTTTGAAAAGCATGTCACTTAATATGTGAATAAAAGAATAAAATAATAAATTATTTTAAAACTACGGTAAAAATTGATATTTGGTGAAAACTGATATCCTCCATAAAAATTATAACTTGAAATTTACGATATGCATAAAATCTTAAGTGTAAAACAGTAAAAAAAATATAAAATATGCATAAAAATACTTGTATGACATTAGTTTAACATTTCACTCGCCGACCGGAAGTAGAGAACTGGCATGTGCTGGAAAATCGTATGACGCCCTAGTTAGGGGTTCCATCAAGTCGACCATCTGTATTCAATATGTTGGCACGCGTTTAGCAAGTTACAGATGTATGTTTATGACATGTTTTACTGCAGTGTGGAAGTACAGTGATTCTATATACAAACTGTCGATCCATCTTTTAAAGGACTCGCCTCTCCTTTTCCAGAACTAACTCCTTTTCCAGCACCCACCCCTCTTTACTATTACTAACCCATCCTTTTCCAGGACTAACCCCTCCATGTAGAGGGCCCACCTCTCCTTTTACAGGAACAACCTTTCCTTTTCCAGAACCAACCCCTTCTTCTGTAGGACACCCTCCTTCCTTTCCAAGACACGCCCTTCCTTTTTCCAGGATCCAACCCTCCTTTTCCGGGACAGACTCTTCTTTTTTCCGGACAAATCCGTTCTTTTCCAGGACCTCCCCTCCCTTTTCAGGAACCACTCCCCCTATTCCAAAACTAACCCCTTCTTTTCCAAGACCCGTCCCTCCTTTTCCAGGACCACCCCTCCTTTTCCAGGACCCATCCTTCCTATACTAAAACCCACCCCTACTTTTAGAGGACACACCTTCTTCTCCATAATACACCCCTCCTTGTCCAGTACCCACCCTCCTTTTTAAAATCCACTTCTCCTTTTCTAGGACTCACCCAGTCTTTTCCATGACCTACCCTTCCATTTAAATGACCTCTCCCACCTTTTCCAGGACCCATCACATCTTTTCCAGGATCTACCCCTCGTTTTCCAAGACCAACCCTTCCTTTTCCAGAGGCCCATCCCTCTTTTTCCAGGGCCTACTCTTTCTTTCCCCGGACACACCCATCCTATTCCAGAATCCCACTTCACCCCGAACTCCAAAAAACTGCTTCCTTGCGCAATTCATATACGTTTTCCAAAATAGTGTGACCTTTCCATTCCACTCGGAGGCTGAGACCGTCCCTTCCACATGCTAAATTAGGCGGAGCTCTTCTCCTGGGTGCCTCGTTGTTGTCAGCAATAAAACCCGACCTACCCTCATCTGAAACTGCTGACAGCATGTCCACCGCCTTCCATATTGGATTTTATTAAAACCCCCGTTCCCTCCTCCCTCTCACCTAGCATCCCCTGCATAACCTAGATCCCTTCCCGCCTTCGTCTCGGGGAGGAAATATTGGAGAATTTGAAGGAATGCATCACTCTATATTAAAGGATGCTGGATCGATGGGGAGGTTGTCGTTTTAGAGTAAATATGAAAATATTGAAAACATGAACATATTTTATCGATTATATTCATGACAGTTTTTGTCAGATATATAGATAAAAAAGTTTGGGTTAGCATTTAAATTTAAGGTTTATTCATTTAGCAATTAATAAATTAACCAAGTTACTTGACAGACAAGCTAATTAGGGTCAGACACAGCAGAGTTTAAGCAAGATCTCTTACACACCTTTGCTTATTGTGTTTTAGGATAAGGGTTCCCATATACATAATCCTTCATCCCTCTAAGAATTCCTTTGCATACATATATCAGCATTTGCTCCCCAACTGTAGCCTAGGTATGCATTGCAATTCGTCCCTCTCAGGATACCAGACTAATTACTCGTTCTCATAAGAACGAGGAATGAAACTGATATTTTGCTTAATCTCTCTGTCTGAAGTATAAACATGAATCAGTTTTATGCAAACGCAGCGAGAGAGAGAGAGAGAGAGAGATTAGCGAGTGAGAGAGAGAGAGTTGAGAGAGAGGAGACGAGAAGAGAGAGAGAGAGTCTGAAAAAAGCAAACAAAATACCATCATACAATGATCAAAAGCTCATTAAGCTGACAAATCCTAATAAGAGCTAATGATCCTCTTGATAAAAAAAAAAGATCATTCAGTGATGAAAAGATTCTCCTTTTCATAGAAAAGAAAAAAATCGAAAGAAAACGAGAATAAAGTGGAATGTCTATGTTGGCAGAATGAGGCTGAAGGAAATGAAGTTACAAGGCTCCAGAATGGAGACTGACACTTGGGAAGATCCGTTTGACATCCGTTACCTTGCGAAGCAAAGAAATGTCAAAGGAAAAGAGGTTATAAGACATTGGTTCTTGATGTTTATGCAATCAGCTGTTTAACCAAAAATGGCAATTAGCTATTTTACCAAAATTGACAATCAGCTGTTTAACTAAAAATCAAAATAAGCTGTTTTAAATTAAGATGACAATCAGCAGTTAACTAAAGATGAAAATAAGCCTTTCCTGGCCAACTCCCCCTGCCCTCTCTCTCTCTCTCTCTCTCTCTCTCTCTCTCTCCCTCTCTCTCTCTCTCTCTCTCTCGTAGTCTGTAGAATGCATCTAGTTCATAAACTGGATAACCCAAGCGAAGATTCCTGAACGGAGGAAGAAGGTGGGATGGAAAATGCGCCTCTATTGACCTAAGTAGTTGAATTGTATACCAAAGCCGTTAGAACGGACTGTTGAGGGTCCGCAGATGGGTTTTTGGAAAGGAAGAGGAAAAGGAACCTGGACCCAGGAAAGGGGAGACGAGAGGTTCACCATCTCTGGTCGAAATCGAGTAGCTCGGTCAGGAAAGGGCCTTGACGAGGTTAGTTTAGTGGGTAGTTTGTCACATCTGACTTTCCCTTACTGGTGGACATACACAAAAGAAAGGAAAGATAAATAAAAAAAAATCGTTTATTTAGGAGGAAAAGGCGAATTTATGGCCCCAATCACCACAACAACGAGGCAGAGCTATGGAACCGAACAGATAATTCATCTGAATAACAAAATCCCAATGACTTCGAACACATTACCTTCGAGTTCATAAATAAAAAACAATAAAAAACATTGCAAATAGAAGCCATCGGAGCTGGCATATAATGAGCATCAGTCTCTGCTCAGATTTCATTTACGAATGTCATCAATATTCATGAAATCTGGAAGTTTTATCAGTCTCAAATACCATTAATTCGCTGTCTGGATTCTGACGCATGCGCACAAGACACCGACGAATTCGAAGAGATTCGGGGGAGATAAATCTCACTCAATGAAGAGAGAACGGTGACAGGTCTCGATGAGAGAAGAGAAAATGATGCAGTCTGGAATTTTGTTTCAACTTCGAGTCTATAACAAAAACATTTACGTTGAAAATGTTTTCCCCTTCTAGAATTTATCGACAGAATAATCGACGTAATAAATACCTCCTCCCTCCAGAGTGTTCAGTCTCAATTCTCTTACGTCAATAATAAGATCCTGATTGAGTGTCAGTCATTCTGACTCTTGCTTCAGCTTTGGGAAGCTTCTGTTGGGACAGAGAGCTGCAAATAGAAGAATGATATGAGGCTGCTTGAGTCTCTCTCTCTCTCTCTCTCTCTCTACTCTCTTTCTCTCTGAGTAAATAACCCGTGAAAATATAAAAACAGGTTAAGTGTCACAGGCCGCAAATCAGTGGTCAGTGGACGGCCCTCTTTAGCATCCGTCATAAATCACTGACGCCAGAGAGGAGGTTTAGAGGGAGGTTACGGGGGGGGGGTAGTGGGGGGGGGGGGGGGGGGGGGGGGGGGGGGGGGGGGGGGGGGGGGGGGGGGGGGGGGGGGGGGGAGTTAGGGTTTGTATGGCAGCTAAGAAGTGGGAGGGAGGTAGTGGGTGTTAATTATAGAGGGTGGGTTCATGGTGGGGAAAGGGAAACGGGGAGGGGTCGTGGAAAGAGATCGTGCAGTAGAAGAGAAAGGAGGTTATGGCACAGCAAAGGTGGTTTAATAACGTTTAAAGGATAAAACAAAGGATTTATTTATTTTCCTTTTGTTTGCTCGGTTTTTACTTCAACTTCTTTTTTTAAATCTATTTAGACTCCTTTTTATCTCTGTTAAAGTTACTTTCACGATTTTATTTCGAAAGGAGGCGACTTTGAGAAGCTCATTCCAAACATCAATGCCCCTTCAACTTAGTTATATAGTAATAATAATAATAATAATAATAATAACAATCCCTGGCTTTCTTACACTTAAATTATCAAAGTATAATCTTTAAGAACTAAACATATATTTTAGTAGTCTCATTACAAAAAGCCAAGCAGGTCCGGAGAGAGAGAGAGAGAGAGAGAGAGAGAGAGAGAGAGCGAATGGTCCCTGGTGGATCAGAAGCCGAACTTACGTACAGCCAATTTGTCACCGAAATTGTAGCGGCTCTTGACCTAATCTTGTCTCTGGACATAAAAGTGACCACTCAGCCTCTGAAAGTTTCCAAGATGGCCACAACTACTGAAGTGTTGACTTTTCCCAGAAGAAACAGATTTAATAAATCTTAAGATTTATAATTTTGTGGGGCGGGGCTCTAGACATCAATTTTTCGTGGGTCCTTTACATTTTCCACAAGGTCCAACCTTAGGTCACCAAGCTCCCACAGCCCCTCCCGACCTTCCCCCCATCCTTCTGAAGGCAATGCAGAAGGCCGCCGTTCCCTAGGGAGTATTTCAGGACACAGAAATATATTCCTATCTGGATTTCTCTAAAACTATAGTTTCTAGGGTAGACATTTCCTTGTACTCGTAGCTATAAGGATACATGGCAATATTCATAATGGGTAAATATTATATACCCTTATGATAATGTTCACATAATGCACACAAATAATTTATACCTACATGAATGAAATTATGTATTCATAAGCATAATGGTTGTATTTATTCACTGAACATACACAAACCTTAGCTGCCACTGAATTGGAAGAGCAGTAATTACAATTATAAAAAAAATGTTTTTTATATTTCCGACAATAAGTATTAAAATAATTTTGTGGTTGCAGTCTCAAAGAACGGTATGTGGTTTACATCCTTTTCTCAAATCCTCTCTCTCTCTCTCTCGCTCTCTCTCTCTCTCTCTCTCTCTCTCTCTCTCTCTCTCTCTTCTGCCTAATAAAATAAAATAGAAAAAATTTTAAATCGAATTTCAGGACTTCAAAATCGTTTTTCAAAGATCTAGAAGAGGCTCTTTTGGAATAAAAACAGACAAGAGAGAGAGAGCAGAGAGAGAGATGGGAGAGGAGGTGAGAGAGATGAGAGTGAGAGAGAGAGGACTCAAAGGCTGTATGGAGTAGCCATGAGGATCACATGGAACTGCTACTGAAACATGATCTTGGAGAGGAGGGCGCCTTTGTGCTTGTAGAATGCAATCTGCTGTCTACTTTATTCAACAATTATAATAACTAAAAATATGTTTTTATTCATGTGAACAATTCAAGATATCTTCTGCAGATCCCACACATCGAGTCTCCGTCTGCTGGGAAAGGTCTCACTTCATCGGCTGACATCTCTCTAGATTTCCCCCATGAATGCAGGTTGGCAATTAAATCCTAAATACTTGGGAGGATCCGAATAGGATGTGTGGGGATGGTGTGTGTCTAGGTATGGTATGGATGGAGGAAGAATTGGGTCTTAGAAGAGGGAGGAGGAAAGGTCGAGAACAAAGGGAGATATTCGTCGTTTATCTCAGCCGGGGCAATTTGGGGAGAGTTAGGATTCGTTAGTGAAGCGTTAACATTTTACATAGTTAGTCTCTCTCTCTCTCTCTTCTCTCTCTCTCATCTCTCTCTCTCTCGTGTTGGCTGTTATCCTCAGCCCTGATGAAGAACTTGTAAAAGAAGTAACTCACTGCTTGACGACAAATGTCAAAAAAGTGAAGAGATTTAAAACGAAATATTAGGAATACTTACTTCATAGCTTTAAACTGAATGTAAATGATAAACTAACTGTGACCATATTACTGCAGTTACTATGATTTCAAATAAAGATAATTATGGCTAACATAAAAAAATGAGCAAAATTATAATCCAGGCGACTATAAATTGGTAAAGAAAGCATTTATTGAAACAAATATGAAACTTGTAAAGCAAAATAAAAACCTAATATTATTACAATCTGGCAATTATTGACTACACCAATAAAATCCATTAATGTGTCATGACAACTTGGTGCATGAAGACGACCAGGCCTCAGTTCTTTGGAAATAAACTTTCTTTACGAAAGAATGAATAAATGAATGGTAGAAATCTCCACTAATAACACATCACTAATTTCTCTCTTATCTTTGCTATCTTATTCTGCAAGTCATATTCTCACGTCAAGATAAAATTCATAATTATTCTCTTTGTCCCAGAAAGTGAAGCAAAACGCGAAAAATCGCATGATTTCCTTTTCAAAAAAATCTCTCATTTTATTATATGCTTTATAGATAAACAAGGACTTATGCCTACTGCTCTTATTACTTTACAAACAAAAAGCAATTCCTACTCTTGACAGAGGCCTTTGGTGTACATTATATGACAGAGAGAGAGAGAGAGAGAGAGAGAGAGAGAGAGAGAGAGAGAAGAGATGAGAGAGAGAGAGAGAGATATTCTTAAAAGACAATCGACAACAACCCTCATGTGATTTTGCCACAAATTCCTCCGTAATATTTTTGATGCAGCTTTTCACTTTTAATTTAAACCGACATCCAGCTCCTATGTATTTAGGAGCTTGTATAAGGCGGTATCACAAATACAGACACACAAACATAAAATCATTACAAAGCGAAAAAGCCTCCCATTCACATCACGTAAGAAGCGATTCCTGATAAATATTTCATTACAACTTTCCCACTTGGGACCGGAAGTGATCGCTTCTGTGACAAGGGCTTCTTCCGAGAGTTTGACATCATCAGGTGTTCACATGGATTATCTCTCTCTCTCTCTCTCTTTTCCTTTTGATTTTAATCACTCTCCGGTTATTTAAAAGTAGTCAACAGTGGCATTACATATACATACCTACTACATACATACATACATACATATATATATATATATATATATATATATTATATATATATATATATATATATATATATAATATCGGTTAAGCTATAAATGAAAATATATTTAATTCCGAGGTACAGCGAATTAGATATAAAGAAACATTTGTAGTTCGATATATGTATATGAATCCACGGTAATGTGATAGACTTATATAATGACTACGTGCGGGCAAAAGCACTACCACGCCACCGAGAACGAGATTGGTTGATGCAGTCTCTTAACAAAAAATAACCTGTGCGCGAAAGGTATTTCAGGTGGGAGGCGGCATGAAACTTATATCTCTTGCGGTGTCGGGGTGGTTTAAGCTTCACTGCCAGTCCTGGAATTGAGAGGTCGCGGGTTCGCGCCTGTCGATCGCCAATTCTATTATCGCTTAATAAATTCCCCCTCGCTTAAGCATATATGAAAATATATTAATTCCGAGGTTAGAGAATTCGAGTAGCGAATTAGATATTAAAGGAATTGGTTTTGTTGCGGAAACTTTGTTGTTTCTTGATATATGTTTATGAATGTATGTAAGTGTATCACTCGACGAAAAAATAAACTGCAGTTATTTCGGAAAACGAATCAGGCTTTATACAAAATGATCACATGTTTTATAAAGTGAAATGGAAACAGCAGTTACCATTAATTACCTCCTAAATATCGCCCTAAATGTTGATGGCATCAATTACAATAATTATCTTTAGCAATTTCCATTTTTATCACGTTCCCAAAGTGAACAGAATTTAACACCAACAGAAATTTTGTCTTGGTGACCAGCATCTGAGAGAGAGAGAGAGAGAGAGAGAGAGAGAGAGAGAGAGAGAGAGAGAGAGAGAGAGAGCAATTTCAAGTCAGCGGCCTTGTGGGAGCCTTGATCAATATGAACAGGTTTTATATGAGGAAAAAAGAAGAAGAAGAAGAAGAGGAAGAAGAAAGAAAAGAATCAAATTCCCCAGTAAATTCCCGTGACATTTTCACATGATTCCAATTAACTACAAAAATCTTCACTGAAATTCCTCATTCATCAAAGGACAGTTGAAAACGGAACAAGCCCCCAAAAAGCAAAGAACCAACTGATCAATTACCTTTGCTTACTCAAAAAAATCTTACATTTTACATTGTGTTTATTTTTTATTTTTTTATGAATTAAAAAAAATAACTTAGGAGTGATTCGGCAATTCAGATGTGCTGGCAATAAAGCGTAAGCAGTATTACTCCTTAATTAAATACAGTAATAATTATTATAATATATATATATATATATATATATATATATATATATATATATATATATATATATATATATATATATATATATTTATATATATATATATATATGTATATATATATAATATATATATATATATATATATATATATATATATATAAACATAATAAAATCAACGTCGGTAATCGAGTAAACTAAATATCTTAATATACGAATAAGGACAAACAGAAAATCATTGACAGTCAAAGAGAAAACCACAAAAAGTAAAAAACAAACTACCACATCAACCGACAACAGCCAGTACCAATTAACGTGTTATCCCGCACTGCCCTGGGTACTACAGGGCGAAGGGCAGAAGCCAGAAGCGCTGGTCAAAGTAATCAATAGAGGTCAGAGGTTAGAATAAGGACTAATAGAAATCTTGACCTCGAGCCCAGTGACCTCTTGAAAGACGTGCAAGCGACTCAATAACAGCCTTGTTGAACGAAAAAACGAATCGAAAAGGCGAACTTGAAACAACAAAGGAAAAGGGAGACAAATACAGACGATAAGTGAGGACTTGTATCTAAAATTGGCATCTAATGAAAGGCCATAAATACGACGTATCCTGAGAGGGGGGGGGGGGGGGGCGGGGGGGGGGGGGGGGGGGGGGGGGGGCAGAAGACCAGGGCACGGTTAAAGTGGAGTGTCGAGAGTGAGTGAAGAAGTGAGGCTGCAAGCCCCATAGTGATTTGTGAACTTATATCAATCATTCACGATTGCCCAGAGACTAAGTAAAACTCCAAGTCAAAGCTACCGACTTTGTTCAATTACCCAAGATTAAGGTGGATGTTTATAAGAATTGAAGACAAGAATAAATGTGCTTTAGGGAAACATATTTAATTTACAACCAAGACTCATAACTCTTTTTGTTGTCAAGAAAGCCGACATCTATGCGAGGACGAGTTGAGTGCAAGAATAACCCACTGAAGAAAGACTGATCCTGAGAAGTGAAGGAACTCTCTCACCTCACCAGACAACTTGGAAGAAGTGGTCTCCTGTCCCCATTGCATTGTGGGTACGTATGCTGTTATATCTTTTTTTTTTCTTTTTTTTTTTTATTGCGCATGTTTCTAATATATTAATATGAAACAAGTCTTGACTGAAAATAACTACATTTCACAATTTTCCTTTGCGTAAAGTTAAAATTTTGGTCTATGGGGAACTTTTTTTATCATACAAAAATATATTTTTAGTAAAATAAAGTTCAAAAATAAAAAACCTTTTACCAGACAAATAGCTTTACCATGAAAAAATAATGCAAGTAAAAAAATGTTATGAGGCACTTTGTGAGACGAGAGAGAAAATGGCCTCTGAAGAGGTTTATAGCAGTTCTCGGGTTCAGAGAATTAATTTCATGTACGTATTTGTTATATGGGTGAATGACAGAATTTCTTGAGTAAGATGATATGACTGTATGAGAGTAACAGGATTTATATTGAGAATTTGTTATATGAATGAATGAGTATGCAGATGGAGAGCTTATGTCTGGAACTGACCTTTTCCCTGTCATTTATTTTCCTGTGGTTTTCGTCAATTCGTTAAACTTTCATTGTGGTATACACACACACACATATATATATATATATATATATCTATATATATATATATATATATATATATATATATATATATATATTATATATATATAATACTATATATATATATATATATATATATATATATATATATATATATATATATAATATAAAGAGAGAGAGAGAGAGACTTAAGACTGAAAGTGAGGGGTGGGACTTCCCTTCCTGCCCTGAGCCTATTTTCCTCTTACAAACTCTCATAGAGAGAGAGAGAGAGAGAGAGAGAGAGAGAGAATAAAAAATCAACCATATAATAGATATCAAAGTCAAACGCACTAACCGTGTCCTGTTACAAAGATTACATGTAATTAAAATAATTATTTAAACAGCCAAAAATAAAAAATAAAATCAATTGTTTTGAAATAACAAATGACTGAGAAAGCATCTGAAGTCATCATTCACTCAGCCTTAGTAACAGTGAAATGAAGTCACTTCGAAGACTTTGGGTTAGACACTGATATCGCTTGTTTTCGGTTATTTTTAGATGTCACCCCCTTCTCACCCCCTCCCATCGGTCCCCACCCAAAGGGTCCCAAATGTCTTGGTAACTGTTTTGAAGTAATGTAATTAACACCAATAGCCTACGTTTTCAGTTTGAACCAAATCGGAGCAAAATGAAAAAAAAGTCACATTTTACAGGGTAGAAGTAATAGCTATTTAGGGCGGGGGGAGTTATACACTTGTTTTTGAGAATATCTAATTAGCATCTGCTCGAAGCCTCTGTTAGCTTAACCCCTTGAAATTTCATACTGATCGGTTCACTGGTGTAGACGCTCACTTGCAACAAACAGACGTGTTAACCAGTTACACACAAAACACAAATATATATATATACACATATAATACTATATACAGTATATACCTACATGATAGATATATTATAGATATATATATATATATAAGATATATATATATATAGTTATATATATATATGAAGATATATATAGATGCATATTGCATAGATTTACAGATATACATATATGATAGATATATACATATATATACATATAGATATATATATATATATATATATATAGATTATTTAATATATAAGTATATATATGGATATGTATACATATTATTTATATATATTATATTATATATATATATACATATATATATATATATATATATTATATATATATTATTATTTATATACGAAAATAAATGACAAGTAGAAAACGAGTGTTAAAGATATTTTTTATTAGTCGAATGTAACATTTCTTCGTCGAATTGGAGACACGCAGGCACACCCCTATTATATATTTATACGTATGATATATATATATATATATATATATATATATATATATATATATATATGTGTGTGGTGTGTGTGTGTGTGTGTATGTATGTATATATGTTATAATTCTTCTTGGTTTATGTTTACCTCGAGACAGAATGAATTGGTTATTATACATTTGTAGCTTCATATTTCTGTTAAAATATATATATATATATATATATATATATATATATATATATATATATATATATATATAGATGTACATATACAATCATACATAAATCACACACACACACACACACACACACACATATATATATATATATATATATATATATATATATATATATATATATATATATATATAATATATCTATATACATACATATAACAGGGGTGTGCTTGCGTATCTGTTTGTAATTGGACTAAAGAAATGTACACATCTCTTATAAAAATAGCTTAAACGCTCGGTTTTTTACTTATATATTTTCGTTCTATTTGTGTGTGTGTGTGTGCGAGATTGAAATGAAAAAATTTCTAATTTCATTTTTAAGTACTCGAAACATTGATTTTTTCCATCTTCACAATCATCCGTATATACATATAAGATGTCTGAAGCCATCGAAGCCTTTTGGAACATCATTGCTGCGAACGCTTTCGGAAACTCCGTGAGGACTTTCCCGAGGATTCAGTTGTGCTGGAGCCGAAATGACGAATCTTCGGGAGTCCCGAAGACAGATGGGTTTTTCTAATTCTAGGCTCATGATAGGTTGTGCAAGAAGGTAGAGTCAGAGGGAAGAACAGAGAGGAGGAAATAATAGGAAAGATGGAGAGGAAGGAACGACGAGGAAGGAGAGTATGAGGAGGAACGAGGAAAACGGAAGAGACAGGAAGGAAGAAGAGAAGGAAAACTGGAAAGGATACAAAGAAGAAAAGTAAAAGAAAACAAGCGAGGACACCAAATGATTTTGACTGGTAGCGAGTTGATGCTGTGGCGTCGTGTTCCGGAGGCGTTGCAATCTTCTTGGTCCATACGATGGGGTTGACTTCGGGATGGGTGTTGGCTGCTGAATCCCGGGCTCCCCCACCCAGGGTTCAAGCTAACGGGAGGTCCCCCCACCTCCCAAGCACCCATCCTAAAATCAATCTCATCGACTGGGCCAAGCAGATCGTAACAACTCTTGGAACACGACGGAACAGCACCAAGGAACGACCAGTCAAGATCCTTAGTGCCATCTCTAGTGGAACACTTACCCAGCGGCACCAAATAAAGAAAGCATAAGACTTTCAAGACAAACAAGAAGTGGTCTCCAAAATGTATTCAGAAGAGGAAAAGAATAAAGGCAGGAAGACCACAAAGAGGACAAAAAAGGTAAGTGGAAGTGTTTGACTCTGTCTCCATCTCTTTCTCTCTCTCCTTTCTCTGTGAGAGGTAGGAAGAGGAAAAAGGGCTCAGGGCAAGGGATCCCACCCCTCCCTTTTTCATCCCTTACTTCTTTCTCTTTCTCTCTCTCTATCTCGTTTTCTATTTCTCTCTCTTCCTTTCTCTGTCTCTTTCTCTCTCCTTCTCCTCTGAGAGGTAGGAAGAGGAGAGGATCAGAGGTAAAAGGTCCCACCCCTCCCTCATCTTAGGGCTTTTTTTTCCTCTCTCTCTCTCTCTATCTTTTTCTTTTCTTTATCTATCTCTTTTTTCCCCTCTGTCCTTTCTCTCTCTCCCTCTCTCTATGAGAGGTAGGAAGAGGAGAAGGGAGGTCCCAGGGCAGAAGGGAGGTCCCACCCCTCCCTTTCAGTCCTTAGCCTCTCTCTCCCTCTCTATTTCCCTTTCTCTATCTTCTTTCTACTTCTTTTCTCTGTCTCTTTCTCCTCTCTCTCTCTATGAGAGGTAGGAAGAGGAAATGGACTAGGGCAGCAAGGGAGGTCCCACCCCCCTTTCAGTTTTTCTAGCTTCTTTTCTCTTTCTCTCTCTCTTTTCTTCTATCCCTTCTTTCTTCTTTCTCTGTCTCTTTCTCTCTCCTTCTCTCAATGAGAAGGTAGGAAGAGAGAAGGAGCTAGGGCAGGTAAGGGAAGGTCCCACCCTCCCTTTGGCAGTCCTTAGCTGGCCTCTCTCTCTCATCTTTTCCCTTCTCACCTTCTATCTTCTTTTCTCTGCCTCTCTCTCCTTCTCTCTATGAGAGGTAGGAAGAGGAGAAGGAGTGGGCAGTAAGGGAGGTCCCACCCCTCCCTTTCAGTCCTTAGCTTTTTTCCTCTCTCTCTCTCATCTATCTTTCCCTTTCTTATCTCCTTCTATCTTCTTTTCTCTGTCTCTTTCTCTCTCTCCTTCTCTCTGAGTAGAAGAGGAGTAAGGAGCTCAGGGCAGAAAGGGAGGTCCCACCCCTCCCCTCAAGTCCTTAGCCTCTCTCTCCCTCTCTATCTTTCCCTTTCTCTATCTCCTTCTATTCTTTTCTCTGGTCTCTTTCTTCTTCACTCTCTATAGGAGGTAGGAGAAGGAGCTCAGGGCAGCAGGGAGGTCCCACCCCTCCCTTTCATCCCTTAGCTTCCCCTCCTTTCTTTATCTCTCTCTATTTCCTTTTTCTATCCTTCTTTCTTCTTTCTCTGTCTCTTTCTCTCTCATTCTCTCAATGAGAGGTAGGAAGAGGAGAAGGAGCTCAGGGCAGTAGGTCCACCCCTCCCTTTCAGTCCTTAGCCTCCTCTCTCTCTCTATCTTTCCCTTTCTCTATCTCCTTCTATCTTCTTTTCTCTGTCTCTTTCTCTCTCTCCTTCTCTCTATGAGAGGTAGGAAGAGGAGAAGGAGCTCAGGGCAAAGGGAGCCCAACCCCTCCCTCAGTCCTTAGCTTTTTTCCTTCTCTCCCTCTCTATTCCCTTTCTCTATCTCCGGGTTTTATCTCTTTTCTGTCTCTTTCTCTCTCTCCATTCTCCCTTTCTATGAGAGTAGGAAGGAGAAGGAGCTTAGGGCAGCAGGTCCCACCTCTCAGTCTCTCCTCTCTCTTTCCCTCTCTATCCTTCTCCTCTATCTCCTTTATCTTCTTTTCTCTGTCTCTTTCTCTCTCTCCTTCTCTCTATGAGAGGTAGGAAGAGGAGGAAGGGCTCAGCAGTTAAGGAGGGTCACCCTCCCGTTTCAGTCCTTAGCTTTTTTCCTCTCTTCCCCTCTCTCTTTCCCTTTCTCTATCCTTCCCTATCTTCTTTTCTCTGTTTCTCTCTCTCCTTCCCCTCCCTCTATGAGAGGTAGGAAGAGTAAGGAGCCTTAGCACAGGTCCCACCCCTCTTTCAGTCTTAGCTCCCTCTCTCTCCCTCTCTATCTCTTATCTATCCTTTTA
>NC_087214.1:27091386-27131386 GCF_015104395.2 Macrobrachium nipponense
TTCCACGCCACTGCTTCCTCTCCATTCTTCCTAAAAAACACCAACAGTCGTTGCTTGGAGTCGACCTCCAAGCAAACCTCTGCTAAACTGTGGATGGTTCCCAACTTTCCTAATTGACTGAAACAAACTTCTCTCATTTCATCGGCTTCCTTCCTGTGTCCAAGAGAGGTTAGCGCCTCTACACGGCAATATATCGATGCAGCTTCGCTACAAAAACAAACCTAACTTCTTGTAGGTAGACGGCTGAGAGACGTAGAGGCCAGCTCCTTTTCTCTAGAAACACGGAGTACCGATGCTGAGACGGAAGTCACGACATGGGAGGGAATGGTGGGCAATAAAGATTGCATAAGATGATGTGGAATGAAACATGAACAAGGCGTGATCCGACCTCAGCTTGCTCGGGACGTGTGCAAGATTTTCCCTTCACGCGCTAAGTTGTAAACATTATATTCCTAATTTGCAACGTGAATAAAAACGTGCATGTTGATGGAAATGGCTTAGAACTAAAAGAAAATTATTATTATATTATTATTATTATTATTATTATTATTATTATTATTATTATTATTATTATTATTATTATTATTCAACATAACATTAGTGACGAAAATTAAAGTGCGCATTTTCCCCTCAACTAGTCTAGGAGCCAAATGCCTCTATCTGTAAAATAAGGGATGTACCTACACTGTGAGCCCCTTACGTTTTGATGCATTTATAAGATAGATTAATATAGCACACCATAATTGGGACGGCTCTAAAAATCTGGCCCTTCCAACACCTAAATATTGCCATAAATAGCTCTCTAGATTAATCTATCTTATTCGCTTTGGCCAATTTCATTAATTAAATCTTATACCATATGATTGTTTTGTTTATATTTTCACGTAATATTCTGGTAAAATGACCTTGACGCATTAAAAATGGAAATTATTTAACAAAAAGTGACCACCCAGGATTTTGGATCCTTTTTTTAAATGAAACAAATGATGACTTTGGGGAAATTTTACCGAAAAATTCCTACATCTTGGTAAATAATCAAGCTGCAATTCATAAAATATCATAGCTAAGATAAGAAAAATTTACCCAAAATTTGCTAAAAATACTAGAAATTACATATAAAAAACCACCTATTAATCTAAACTATCGGTCAAGTTTGATATTTGCATAAAACTTGGCCCAACCTCAAAAATACTCATGTAGCACCAACTTACACAAAGCACTATAATTAGTATAGTATGCCTTTAAATAATACTGTTTTCTCTCATAACTAAAAATTAAATCAGATGTAAGGGATATGAGAAAACAGTGCAAAAAGAGTATATTAGATTCCTATGAAGTCTCATATGACCAATCATTGGCCATAACTCCACCCAGTCTTTACAATTTAGTTACACTTCTGCTTTCTGATGCAATTCCAGATAATGTAGGTAAAAATGTAACTTCTTGTTAATCCTCAAGATATTCATGAAAGTGTTTTAACCATTGTGTCTGCCGTAACTGGTTTGCATACACCCAAGCATGTTGGTTTAGCTGTATATGTGTATCATAAAACTAGGAGAAAGGATATGCTTAGTTGGTTAGGATTGTGTATTAGTTACAGTGAGCTCCAAAGTGTCTTAGCAACTGTAAAGGCTGCAGTTGATGAACAAACAAATGATGAAAATATATACTTATTCCTGAAAATATAGTTTCAAGTAAGTTCACTCACTTTGCAACTGATAATTTAGATTTCTCTGAATGTACACTTGATGGCTCTAGTATGCATATGACAAGCATGGCCTTCCAGGGTTGCTGGAAGGCCATGTATTTGGCAAGGTACCTGTAGATATACGACACAAGCGTACCACACATAGAGAGTATTATGACACTTCTATAATGTCAATAAACACAGTCCATTCTGTAAAGAAGTTGAAGCGTGAGATGTTCCCAGAAAAGGCCAACAGCATGATACTGGAATTCTTGCAGGGCTCACAATCAGATACCCCAAGTATTAAATCTCTGCTCGAAGTTACTCCACTTTGTCCTAGTGAACTTCTTGAGGTAAAAGTTGATTGCCTGGATGGAAAGTGTTTCATGCTATGCTGAATCATAAACACATTCCAGTTAAAGCAATTGGGCACTGCCCCTTCATACCCAATTCACCAACTCAACCAGCAGTTGTAGCAGAAGCAATGAAAATATGCATGAAAAGCAGCAAAAAGTTGGGGAGGAGACATACTGTTATTACCCAAGATGAATCTATTTATGAGTTTATTTACACACTCCGCAAAAATGCACCAGATGAATACAGGTTTGAAAGAACTGTTTGTCTTCAGCAATGTACTGAAAGATGGCACAGCAGAAAAAGTCCTCTCTGGTAAAAGTTACCATCAAGCAATTAACGCCCACATGCTTGTGTATGAGGCGCTGGAAGCCCTTAGGTTTGACGCATTTGAACATTGGGCGATTGAAGAATGAATCAGTATGGATGTAATGGCAGAAATGTCTGAATTAATGTCCGCACTGGGCAGGGAACTAAAGATGGTACTCTCATAATGCAAACTGCACAAACTTCAAAAACTTCTACCACATTTTCAAATTTTTATAGACCAGGTTGAATCTTGTAAAAAGTACAGCAAGACCTACCAGTTTTGGTGTAACTACTTACATATGATAGAAATCCTACTGTCATACATTCATGCAGAGAGAGTGGTGAATGGCAGGAGCACTTATCAGCAACTGCAGAAATGGCTGAGTATATAGCAGCTGCTGATCATACCAAATACGTTAAAGCAGTAATGTGTTATCTACATGAAATGGCAATCTTCAAACTGAGGCTCCTGATATTTATGAGGCATTTGAACGCGGATACTTTACTTCTGGAGAATTTCATGCAATCTGGACAGATATGGCAGCGGAATGTTCACAGAACTGTGATGCAAAAGGTAGGTCTGGTCAAGCAGGATTCAAGGGAATAACAATAGACAAGAATGCACAAACCCGGTGGTTTAAGACTCTACCATTTTCAGCTGCAATATCAACTTCAATTAGGGTGATGGCAGACATGCATACCCAAGATGAGTTTCATTCTGAGTGTAACTGCTGTGTTTTTCTATTTAATTTCTTGTACTTCATCTCATTTACTTTCTGGATCGCTTTAATTTTGCTGTCCAACCACTCCAACTCTCAGTTTTGACTGCTACAAGCGCTGAATACCTGAGAGGAGACCCAAGCGCTTGGCCTGACAGCCCTTAATTCTATGTAAACAAATCAATCAATCACCGAAGGTCTTAACAGAGGAGTGTTAGTGAAGGTGCTGTTACAATAGCGAACTTTCTTTGACTTTTTTTTTTTTTTTTTTTTTTGACGACTTCCTGGTGTCGTCGTCGCGAATTTTGACAACGATAGCGATCGAATTCAACCCACCGCTACCGTCGATTTAATTGCTTGTTTAGATCTGGGAGAAGCGGGCCATTTCAAGTCATCGAAACAAAGATGAAGGTAGAGTTCGTACACTGGCAAGGTATAGAACGCTTTCGGTCGATGCGGGATATGGGGGGAGAGACGGTACTTATGGAATCATGAGCATGATAGTTATATGAAAAAACAAAAGGTCTGAAGAGGAAAAATGATTGAAGAAATCACAAGGCGACTCAGGGAAAAACTTTCCTGACCTTGCTGAACTGCAGACAGTTCCTTTACACTTCCTTTACTCTATAATAAAAACGCTTTCCTTTTCACGTCGTTGTAACCAGGACCGAACCCAAAGAAGTTTGTTTATTTATTTATTTATTTTTCTATGCAACAATTTTAAAAGCATAACA
This sequence comes from Macrobrachium nipponense, assembly GCF_015104395.2. Taxonomy (NCBI): domain Eukaryota; kingdom Metazoa; phylum Arthropoda; class Malacostraca; order Decapoda; family Palaemonidae; genus Macrobrachium; species Macrobrachium nipponense. The sequence goes on from NC_087214.1 coordinate 27,095,190, forward strand.
GCACGACCCACCATGACAGATGGCTTTCTGTTGAAAGGCAGATTTGCTTATGCTAAGGTCACACATTCACGTATCAACGCACGCACGCCCAGCATGAGCGGAAATTGGTAGTTGGCAACAGCTTACGTCAGTAAACCGTAAATGTAACGTAAAACACACGTAAAATCGTAGACGTACGGTGACGTGTCGTCCGGTCGCTAAGGTCCGCCCACTAGGTCGCCGTAGCCCACTCCAGTTTTGAAATGTTCAAAAACAAGTCGTGGGTGGTCACGCCAAATGTCACCTGGACACAGCTCCAGGCATTGCACGTGGGAGCCACGGTGACTGCTGCGGGGTAAGCGCTAGGATCACCAGCATCGTTTGCCGTCGTTGTTTTCTTTCCGCGCGCAAGCACGCGGGCCTCTTAATTGCGCTGTAGCCTACGGCGAAACCGATTAAACACATTTATGCTGGGGTCACACATTCACGTATCACGACGGCGTATGCTCACAATATGTGGATCGTGTGCATCATCGCGGTGAAATGACCTTGAATAGCTGGTAAACAGGACACGGGCTAACGGACGTAAAGCCAGCACCGTAAATTGCGCCACAAATGTGCGCGCAAAGAAAGCAAGGTCGGATGTCTACCTGAAACTAACGCCGATATTGTAATGTTCTATGTACGTCAACTTCACGTCAAGACCACGCCCCACCGTTGTGGTGCCGCAGGGTACAAAAGGGCGGGCCTGTGAACAGAGCTTGCCGTTCCGTAAACAATCATTGTAACAGCTCGTCTCTTCGTTGTTTTCCTACAAATTTATCTATTTTAGTTTTATGGTAACTTTTGATAGTAGCCATCTGTAATATATATAATATGTAATTAATGCAACATCACAAATAAATGAACATAGGATAAGTACTATATAAGACTAGTACTAGAATTTTCTTGCTTCGATTTTACCATTCAGACATACACTTAGACATATAAAACTGTTGACTATGGGCGATTTAATTTAGCGATATAGAATAACATCTAATAACTTATCAAACATTCTTGGAAATAAATAGGAATTCTACCTATTCAAGATAATATTTTTTAGATGTATATAAGAATTCCTCTCAGATATTTACATTATTTGTTACACCATTATTGTAAGACTGCTATTCAGAAGAAATAAATATTTTCGACAAGGGAACGTTCTGTCCCTCGTCAATGGGGTAGCTTATTGGAGAGTTTCCGTGTCGCTGTCATCAGTCAGAATCTCATCCAAACTCCCCGACCTCCGTAGTGGAAGTTGACATTTTTCCCTGTCCTGAATGTCTGCAGGAGTGGTTGTAGGAGTGGCTGTAGGAGTTTTTTCCGCCGGGCCAAAGAAGGTCCCTGCAAGATGTGACGTTGATGGTCCCTTCCTTGGTCGTTTTTAGGAGGTTCGGCATCTTGAAGGGCGCTGTGGAGAGCTTGAAGGAAAACTGCTGGTCTTGGGAGATGGAAACAAACAGCTGACCTGAGGGCACCGACCTGACCTTTTATACCACGCTACAGCGTTGCCATGTCGTACAGGGTTTGTAAATGTGTGAATCGGTTTCGCCGTAGCTACAGCGCAATTAGGAGGCCCGCGTGCTTCGCCGCGGAAAGAAACAACGACGGCGAACGATGCTGGTGACCCTAGCGCTTACCCCGCAGCAGTCACCTGGCTCCCACGTGCAATGCCTTGGAGCTACGTCAGGTACATTTGGCGTGACCACCCACGACTTGTTTTTGAACATTTCAAAACTGGAGTGGGTCTACGGCGACCTAGTGGGCGGAGCTTAGCGCCCGGACGACCCGTCACCGTACGTCTACGATTTTACGTATGTTTTAAAGTTACATTTACGGTTTACTGACGTAAGCTGTTGCCAACTACCAATTTCCGCTCATGCGTGGGCGTGCGTGCGTTGATACGTTGAATGTGTGACCTTAGCATTACAACCCTGTACGACATGGCAACGCTGTAGCGTGGTATAAAAGGTGAGGTCGGCGCCCTCAGGTCAGCTGTTGTTTCCGTCTCCCGAAACCAGCAGTTTTCCTTCAAGCACTCTCCACAACGCCCTTCAAGATGCCGAACCTCCTAAAACGACCAAGGAAGGGACCATCAACGTCACATCTTGCAGGACCTTCTTTCGGCCCGGAAAAGACTCCTACAGCCACTCCTACAAACTACTCCTGCAGACATTCAGGACAGGGAAAAAAGTCAACTTCCACCTACAGGAGTCGGAGTTGGATGAGATTCTGACTGATGACAGCAACATGGAAACTCTCCATGAAACTACCTCCATTGACGAGGGACAGAACGTTCCCTTGACGGAGGATAGCCAAGACGTCGAAGATTTATTTGTTTCTTCTGAATAGCAGTCTTACAATAATGGTGTAACAAATAATGTAAATATTTCAGAGGAATTCATATATACATCTAAAAAATTATTATCTTGAATGATAGAATTCCTATTTATTTCCAAGAATGTTTGATAAGTTATTATCAAACATTCGCTTATATAAATCGCCACCCATAGTCAACAGTTTTATAAGACTCTTGGAAGTCACAGCTGAGGCGGTTTGTTTACACCTTTTGACGACGACGACGACGACCACAGCACGGAGGAGGAGGAGGAGGAGGAGGAGGAGGAGGTAGGAGGAAGGGGGAGGAAGGAGGAGGGGGAGGAGGAGGTGTGTCAACAACCAGAGTACGGAATGACGTCGACTCTTTATTGGAAGTCGACGACGGCAAACTCAGAAACAGTCGACGGAAATATTGCTAGTGCGACAGCGCCTTCAATTCTGTTCCACGAAAAACGGGGACATCGACGTTCCACTAATAATGTGAAATATGGAGATTCGGCGACGGAGCCAAGCACTGGGCCACTTCCGGTCATTCAGTTTCGTAAGACAGTGACAAAACGGAGTTTGAAGTGGTTGGACAGCAAGACGAAAGAAGGAAGCGGGAATGGAGGTAAAGTAAAAGGATAAAATGTGGGTGCAATTAGGTGGGACCAAAGGGACGTTGCAAAAAGCCTTTAGTAACGCCTACAGTGCATCACGTGAGACGCAATGACGGCACTAGACACCTACAGGGAAATGCCACTGTGGATGATGAAAATCACCTGAATTAAATTTCATATACTATATTTTCCTGACATTTTAAATCCTGTCGAAGAAGCCTCCTTTGCTACACGATCTTCTTTTTCGTTTTTTTATTTTTTTTTGGGGGGTGACGGTTCCTTGGTCCTTCTCGTTTTCATTCTCTGCCACATCACTTTTTCCTTATTTCTTATCCGGATTTTAGTCTTACGTCGGTCCTGACCTCAGAAAAATTCTAACTTTCCCTACGACATAAATGGAAAAAATACTTTAACCAGGTTTTGTCCAACTGCAAATAATTACTTTTTATTTTTTCTCTCTGGAAGTTGTGATGTTTCATTGATACATTTATTTGCCAGAAGGTTGTTAAGCTTTTGCCTCTCTGTTTATTCTTGGGAAATGAAAAGGGGTTTGATATACTGACGCCAGACAGAGAGAGAGAGAGAGAGAGAGAGAGAGAGAGAGAGAGAGAGAGAGAGAGAGAGAGAGAGAGAGAGAGAGAGAGAGAGAATAGATGGTATGAACACAAATTTTCTAAAAACGTCGAGATGTGAATTAAACATTCCAGCTTCAAAGTTTGACGAGAGAAAAAATATTTAATGTTTCACTTTCTGAGAATTTACAAAATGTCTGACAGACTTCTGAAGAAGAATCAGCGCTATGTACATTGTCAAGTTTTCTCAGGGTTTATAATTAGCGCTCTTGGTAACCAGCGTTTACTAACACATACACACACACACACACACACCACACACACAGAGAGAGAGAGAGAGAGAGAGAGAGATATTCCCTTTCCCCTTCTTTCTTTTTTCTCTATTTTTTTCTCTTCCTCCTCATTTATCTACTAAGTCTCCTCTTCCTCCATTTTTCCTCTTGATCCTCCCCCTCCTCCTCCTTCTAAAACGCTAATTCCCAGCTGGATTAATCCAACGTTGCTGGAAGAACCCAAACCGCCCAATCAGTCACATCCTGGAATCCAGCGCTGAGAATCACGGCTGGATTAAGTAAAAATCATACACGATTCGCCTCCGCCTGGAACGCTGAGCTGGAATCTGGACGAGTGTTCGATTGCGCCTGGAATTCGGTCGGTGAGAACCTGTTGGCGCCTTCTCGTGGAAAGTCGTCTGGCCTCGCCTCCATTCTGCTGGCAAATGGCCACCGTCTTCGTTTCAGAGTCCACTGGCGAAGGGATTGAGACGAAAGCACAATTTCCAATATTCAGGGTAAATTTAAAATCCATCTGAAGTGGGAACTTACTATTTTATTTTTTACTCCAAACGGCAATAGTGTGACCCTTTACCACCCAAACTCTAAAGCTCAACATCTTTTTTTATTCTTCTTTCTTAAAGCAATATTTATGTGGCGTTCCAATTAAAATCCCTGGACTTGCATTTTCAGATCTCGCGTGAATATCACAACTCAAAATAACTTTCAATTGTGTGGTTGAGTAAGCAATGGAATGGAATGGAATGGAATATAAAATTGAGGCCACGGGGCAAGCGCTGGGACCTATGAGGTCATTCAGCGCTAAAACGGAAATAGAGTAAAAAGGCTCTAGAGGTGTAACAGGAGTCAAACCTTTTGCAGTTCTGCTATGAAACACTTGTTAGGAGAGGCTGAGGAAAGTAAGATGGAAGAAAGAGAATAAGAACGGAGGTACAGCAAAACGAATGAAAGGGGTTGCAGATAGGGACCGAAGGAAGAAACTTTGCACAGATCCTGAAGTCAAACCTGCCTCCAGGAACAGAATACACAGAGTTCTTAAGTACTCGAAATACTCAGTAATTTGCCAAAACCGTCGAAAGAGTGATAACTCAAAGGCCCACCCCTGCACAATATCTCGCGCCCCCTACAATTCGGCACTCATTTCTCCGCTAATGTCCCCCCCCCCCCACCCCCCATCCCCCCAGGTGCTGTGTCAATGTTTGCTTTATTTGAGTGACCTCGTTCCTCTTTCCCAATTTCTTCGTTCAGGAATATTTCTCTTTCCCTAATTCCCTTTTTTTCTGTTATTTCCTTTCTTTCCCTTGAGCGAGAAACCATAAAGAAAATACGGAGAGAGAGAGAGAGAGAAACTGGATGCCTTTGTCCCCGTACAATAAGTCTATGGGTGGGGGGGGGGGGCGGCGAGGGTAACTTGCCAGGTTGAGGAAATCAATCAGTGCAGCCAAGGTCCTCGGGACCAAAGTTCGTAAGGGGGAAGGGGCAGTCCCATATGTTTACTGTGACGTTATCGCCTTTATTTCTGTTGTTGCTTTATAGTCTTGCCCATTATCTTTTATGTCTCCATTTGCTGACAAAGTTTTTTTCAGATATTAAATTTTTTTTTCTTTCTTTCTTTTGAATTCACTCTCTCTGGAAGCAGAGGGCTTTGTTGCATTAAACATCCGAGCTCCTTCTTGAGCTTAAATAAGGAGAGCATCAAGAGTTTGGCTCCTCTCTTCTTCTTCTTCTTCTCCTTCTTCTTTTGGAAACTTTGTTGAACTTTACTTCCTCCTTTCGACTCTCTCTCTCTCTCTCTCGTTTACTGGGATTTCTTAGGTCTAACGTGTACACGACTACTAACAAGGGAACTGATTGTTATAAGCAAGGTTATAAGCAGCTCAGCCTACTGTAAAGGGCTAGTAGTCTACAGGCCAACAGAGAGAGAGAGAGAGAGAGAGAGAGGAGAGAGAGAGAGAGAGAGAGAGAGAGAGAGAGAGAGAGAGAGAATTTCAACAGTTGCATCCAACATTGTCTATGTAAGATAACTATTGATTTAGTTTAATAAACCACAAGACTTTTACCCTAAAACAGTTTAATTTTTCAAAACAGAAGTTTAATATGTTAAACACTTTGCCTGGGGGGTTTTATCGAAAAACCTAATATTAAAAAAACCCTCACGACTTTATAATATTTACATACTGTTTAATTTGAGGCTCCTGGAGAGCTCTTCTTCACGGGCTATTTCACCTACACAAGGGTTTGAAGATTTTTCACTTCAACCTCCATTACCGATGTTTTCGGTTAACTGCCTCGTTTCCCATAATGGGAGGACGTCGACATATTGAAATATTAACGCAAACAGGGATTTATATCTGGTTACAACCTGCCAAATGATTCCTTTTTCAGTCTAGACAAATAAAAATAATAATCGTTACTTCATTTGTTAAGCCTCTTTTTTTTCCTTCCCAGTTCCTATAAAAGAGAGAGAGAGAGAGAGAGAGAGAGAGAGAGAGAGAGAGAGAGAGAGAGAGAGAGATAGATGACTACAAAAAATTTCTTTTATTTTGATAAAAGAGAAGAAAATCCGAATATGTTACCAATAGGTGCCTCTCTCTCTCTCTCTTCTATCTCTCTCTCTCTCTCTCTCTCTCTCTCTCACACACACACACACACACACACACAAAAGCAGCCAGATGTTATCGTCGAAATCAAGCTCGAAGTAGAAAAGGACGACAGTAGGATTTAAATCCCCAGTTGAACAGCGAGAAACTAATCCCATCATAGGATTTATAATCCTTTTTTTATTGGTATCTTTGCTGGCCAATAGAGGCCAATGTTTTTTTGTTTTTATTAATTTAATTCAGTATATTTTTTTTTTTCATTTTGAGACATAAATACGAGTTCATGCTGTGCCATATTTGTATACGTTATCTTCTTGGACTTTCTCCCTCTCTCTTGGAATTGTCATGCAGACGGATCCTCCCCCTCCTCCGAATGTAACGACTGCATTAAGTATTATCGCTTTTATTCTTAATACATCCTCATCAAATCCTCTGTCTATATTCCCTACAGCCAAACAAAACTGGAATAAAGGTAACACTTCAGCTTAACGAGATTCCGTAGTAACAGTTATGTAATTACCATCACTTTTTGATTGGCTACATTTTAGATGTCACTCATGACTTGACAAATCTCCTTAATCGAATGTTGAGTGTAAAATTCATTAGTTAAAGTTAAGAACGATGTGGAATTGCTGTCGGCTCCGAGATATCTCGAAAATGTCCAAGTGCAGGCAATGACATGGGGTCCCTTCGCACTTAACGGACTTCTCACTTGGGAGAAGTCCGGACTCCAAAGTGTCCAATATGTGGAAGTGCTTTTGTCATTGAACGCAATACCTCCTGACTATCGTGGTTTTCTGAATCTAATCTCTTTGACTCCTCCAAAATTCTAGAATTGCTCACCGTCAATATCCTCTGCAGACAAACTGAATTCATTTTCCCAACTATATTATTTCCCCAAATAAAATTCCACACAAGAGCCCAGTCATACGCTACACTCCACGTAACAATGACGGCCCACAAACACTACCATGATGAATCTCATTCTAATCCTCTATAATAACGGAAAACGATTCGGGGATCATTAATAGAAACCTAAATGGAGGAAAAATCATTTCATTGTCCCGTGAAGTTCGTCAGAGCAGATAATAAAGGATTTTGTGGATTCCGTCCATCATTCCAAAATGAAATCCCAAATGACATCTGTGGATATTACCTCGATATTCGCTGGCTTTTAAAGTATGCTGTGGAGAGAAGGAATATTGCTATCAATAATCTGTTGCCCAGCAGAATTGACAATAATTTCCTCTATTCGATATAAATGGAAATAAAATTGAATAACTGTGTGATAATAAAAATCTAATGAATGATTCCATGAATGAAAGAAATTTAATCCATACGGCCCGGGACCTGGAAGGTAGGGGGGGGGGGGGGGGGGGGGGGGGGGGGGGGGGTGTTGCGCATTCAAGGCCCTATGAGCCAATGTATTTTGGGTTTGGGTCTAATGCATCGAATTTCACAAAAATCTCCGTCCTTTGGTCAAATTCAAATAAATATTGATTCTATATTCACTCTCTTCAGGCATCCAGATGGAATCCCAACTAGTCTCTTGGAATCGATCCCGGAGAGGGGAAACAGTGAAACAAGTCTTCTATTTTTTACCCCAAGCACGAATTAGAATTAGGGGACTTGTGGGTAATTGACTGTAGTGGGTCACATCCAGGGTGGGAAGAGCATATATAGCAGCGGTTAAATGGTGTCACCCCTTTCTGCAGAGAGAGAGAGAGAGAGAGAGAGAGAGAGAGAGAGAGAGACTTCCTAAAGCACAGCTGCGACCTCAGCTCGTGGAGAAAGAAAAGGCCATAACTGAAGCACCAGAACTGCCAGGATGTCTGCACTGTCACGGAGATCGGTTCTTGAGGAGAGCATCATGGCCGAACCACAAAACTCCTTCTTTCCTCGACACAGCATCCGGGAAACACTCGACCCACCTCTCCCTTATTCACTGAATCTCAGAAACTGAAAGAAACTTAATTCAAACAAAATACTCTCTCAGGTGATAGCTCTCAGTAAAACATGTCATAAACATGTCGGGGAACTTGTTGACACATCACAAACATGTGTATACAAATAGACGGCTTATTGGTAAACCTAACCATTGCTCCAGATCATATCTCCAAATTTGGTAAAGATCCGTCCTCTAATTATGGTTGATGACTTGTCTTCAACATGTTTGTGATATGTATATGATCAGTTCCCGACATAATATAACGTATTTAAAACGTAGTGAGGGCTCATTTTTCATAAGCATTTCAAGGTACTGACTTGACTGAACACAGAAGGAAACAATGGAAGCCTACTTCCTACTACACTTCTATCACAGAAAACATTTTGATGAGCTAAAAATAATACACACTTTGGTTTAAGTGCAAGTTGTCCAGCAACTATGTCTGTTGTTGGACAGCTGACCTTCCACTGGTTGTTAATTACATTTTTCGGATCATATTTCTGCCGAGTGTAAAGTTTTCCTACGGTATCTGAAGACCTTGCTACACAAGTTTCCAGAAGTATTCCGCAGCTAAAAGGGAATGAGCGTCTAGCTACACGAATAGTAATTCTAAATATATACCATCTATTTACCTAGCTATCTATCTATCTATATGTCTTTGCGCGTGTGCGCGCGTTTCAACATTTAACGATTAGGTTTAATAAGAAATTGTACAAATTTAAATAAAATAATATCAAACAATTATTAATATTTAAAACTCAGGGAATGAAAATAATAAACCAAACAGAGAGAGAGAGAGAGAGAGAGAGAGAGAGAGAGAGAGAGAGAGAGAGAGAGCTAAACGCTTTAAAAAAAAGTAAGCCTTTAAACTTATATAGGTACACCTTGATATGAGAACAATGATTTTACCCAGAAAAAATTAAGAAGGCTTCTCGTATAACTTCGAGTAAAAATAACAAAATTAAAACAAAATAATTATGAAATAAACAATAGACAGACAATCCAAGTGACAGGCGACAGACAATAAGCAACGAAAGACAAGCAAAGTTGTTGAAAGACAACAGAAGTCGCAGCTAATTACAAAGAACTTAGGCAATATAGGAAAAGACCTACGTCAATAACATGAAAAAAAAAAAAAAAAATCTAGTTTCAAAGGAAACGAAACAAGAGAGGAAAGGCCCAGATAAGGTTACCAAAAGGAGGAACTGGGGAATATCACTCTAAAGAAAGGCGGAAGGGAGGATTTCCAAAACCGAGGACAGAAGCAGAAGAGGACAACAAGACACTCAAAGAAACCAGAAGAGGAGGAGGGCGGTTGGAGGACAGGGGTGTCAAAACTATAAAAATGGGAGGTGCAGACAAAAAACTGAAAATTGTATTGTAGGGAGAAAACGAAACTGAAACAGGAGTAAGACTCAGATCGAAGAGTACAGAGTTTGGGGCAGAAGGGATGAAACTTCCTGGGTTTAAGAAAATACTATATTATTACAACAATACTGATTAAGCAACAGAAATAAACAGGTGGCGTGAGATGGCACAGGGCCGTTGCAATGCATTATTACCCTAATATACTTATCCTTGCATTTAATAATTTACTTACATTTTCTATATTTTATCCAATGTATTTATAATTTGTTAATATATTTTTGTCCTTTTTTAGTAAGCGATCTCTTTATCTCTTTTCTTTCTAATGAACACTAACACATTTTATGGAAGCTTGTATTTCAAAGTCTATGGCCCCTTTGGTGGGGGCTTGTCCATAAGAATAAGGTAATAATAATCATAATAATCATAATAATAAATCTTCAAACAACCCGCTGTTAAATCCCCAACTCCGACTCCAACAAAAAGAGGCTTTGCAAATAAATATCTTCAACGATACAAACTATTTACACCTGGAATCAATAACTTGTTACCATGGCAATTAAGCCTCTCCTGCTATCAGATACCTGCCGAAGGTACAGTTTTATCCTTCTGTGCGTGTAACACCAAGTAATTCCTAGCTCCTAATTGTAAAAAGAAAAAAAAATAGTATATTCAAAACTAATCTAATTGAGCTTAAATATTCATGAAGTATGGCGGGGGGGAAAAGGGAGAAGAGAGAGAGAGAGAGAGAGAGAGAGAGAGAGAGAGAGAGAGAGAGAGAGGCTTGTTGCGCGGAACTGCCTGTATGTTACTTATCTTTCCGAAATTGAATTCTCTCTATCTCTCTCTCTCTCTCCAAACACGAAGAATGCCCCATTCTTCTTCTTCCTCCTATCTTAAACCCATTTTTTATATGGGTTGTCCGCCATTGCGAATGAGTCGTCTCCATCGATTTGTGTCCTGTGCCTCGTTCTCATTTATACCTTCAATTCCATATCTTCCCCTACACAATCACGCCATCCTCTCTTCTTGGTCTTCCCTTCTTCCTTCTCCCACCCCGCGCTTCCATTTCCATCGTATGTCTTCCAACATGACGTTCCTCCTTCGTAACAGGTGTCCATACCATCGAAGGCTTCCTTCCTGTATTTTCTTCGATATTTCAGCTACCTTTGTCGATCCTCTTATATAATCATTTCTAATCCTATCTTCCCTTGTTACTCCCGACATCCATCTCAACATACTCATTTCTGCTACACATCCATCTTCTTCTTGTATAGTAATTACACCCTAGATTAAATCCATTCTCACACAGGCCAGGCAAATATTTTCTCTCGATTTCCATAGACAAACTCTAGGACGTCTAAGCATTAGCAAAGGCGTTTGTTGAGAGAGAGAGAGAGAGGAGAGAGAGAGCGAGAGAGAGAGAGGAGAGAGAGAGAGACGAGAGTGGTCGCTACACCTCTGAAGGAGAGGTTATGAAAGGAAGGTGCGGAGAAAGATTAGAGTATGAACAAGAAGCAGAGACAAAGGAGTTATACAAGACCCACACACACATTAATACTATATATATATATAGATATATATAAATATATATATATGAGTTATTCAAGACACACACACACACATTATATATATATATATATATATATACCTATATATATATATATATATGAGTTATTTACAAGACACACACACACACACATTAGATATATATATATATATATATATCTATATATATATATGTATACTATATATATATATCTATATATATATATATATATATATATATATATATATATATATATATAGATATATATATGTATACACACACAGAATCACAACTACTAAAATATATATCCGAATTTACTTCACCATTCATTGTCGCGCAGTTGTGTTCCAAACGAAACCCCAGTTACCATAGTCCTTTTGGCTTTTAGCAATATAGTACACTAATCGTTTTGTCACAACCTTCCGACCGAGTGGAAACAATTCCTTGTAATGAATACAACACAAACAGTCAACTTTGTCATCCATTTGCTGAATAAAGAAGTTTACAGGGTAACTCTTCATAATCAATAACAACCAAAATAGCATATCAACATACAATGAAAAAGTAGTTGTGTTCAGAAGAAAAAATACAAAAATGACATCTTTATTGTTAACCAGTCGGTTCCCATCCCCCCCCCCCCACTCTCTCTCTCTCTCTCTCTCTCTCTCTCTCCCTCGTTTTCCCTTTTATATCTCAAAAACCAACAAATTCTCTTTAGTGACATAATTACCATTATTTTTTTTTTATATATTCACAAGCCTTATATTCAAAAACACGGTTGACATAAAGGAGTCCTTTGACGAACCAATATAAAAGCAACCAGTTCCTTCGCATCAGTACAATGGGTCATGATTTATCTTCCGTTTTCCCGTCTGTCCTGAGTCCCCGTCAGTGCAACAGATTTCTGAGGAAGCGGAGACCAAAATTAATTCACTTTTGGGATCCACCAGCTGATGTATTTGGGCCTCCAGCTACTCATGGCGTTTCCGAGGTGCTTCTCCACTGATGATGTCCTAGTGGCTCCAGGAGAGAGAGAGAGAGAGAGAGAGAAGAGAGAGAGAGAGAAGAGACGAGAGAGAGAGAGAGAGAGAGTCATCATATTCCGAAATACAATGTTTTTTATACTTACGCTTCATTCAGTATAAGTAGTAGAAGGTTAGAGAATTTAATAGTAGATGAAAGTTAATTCTCTGGTTATTTTTGTAGATCTTATCATTATTACATATTTGTAATTAGTCTCTCTCTCTCTGTCTCTCTCTCTCACACACACATTTTTGTGACACCAATAAAAACTTGAGTTACTTTGAGAAAAAAGCAAATGTCTCAGTTAGCATCCTTCATTAAAATCACATTTACAGTTAAATAAAGTAAGTGAAAATGTGGCCACCAAACATCACCTCAGACATTTCACCACGACCAGAATTTCAGGTCACTTCCGACTGAAGGATTTCACGATCAAATTCATTCCCAAAAAAAAATCTACCTCAAATCCGATCGGAATAATCAGTCGGTCCCTTTGACAGATTTCATAAATATTCATAAAAAAAATTAATTATCTCGTACTTCGTTACCTCCTTATGAAAGCAGTGGCGTGAGCAATGGAGAGAGAGAGAGAGAGAGAGAGAGAGAGAGAGAGAGAGAGAGAGAGAGAGTTCTTTACACGGAACTAAACCATCTCTTATCCATATACAAATCAATTACTTATCTAAGAATATCAGTAGTATATAAATACTTCAATATTGCAAAGACTAAAACAGAAGCTCACGTATTATCTGTAATAGCCTCTAGGACAATATTGAGTTCCAATATCCCTTTCAACCGAACAGAAGACCTAGACATTTCACAAAAACAAAACAACAGACAATTTTTAAAATATGTTATGCTCGCAAAGTCTGACCCCCATCACGAGAAGCACTTTCAATATTCTCTCGTGAGCCATAAGAAGGTTTTCATAAGGACAGGGAAAGCTGGCTGCCAAGTTGCAACGAAAACGAGCACCCTCCAGTCAGGCGTGTCATGAGATCGTGATAACCCTTGATGAGTTTCTTTGCGACATGCAAGAAGGTTTCCATTTGATAGCAAAAAATGACTTCCAGTTGATGACATTTAAAGACAAAACCGACTTTCATTTGACATTTAAAATGACTTTCATTAGTCGTGTTTAAATAGAGGTGATGGGAATATACGCAATGCTGGTGTCCTTTACCTAGCCCAGGCATAGGAAAAACCCGTAGAAAACAACTTGGGTAAATGACCGCCTCTTGAAAGGTAGGAAGGTTATGAGGATCAAAACATCACTGGGCAGATGGGGAAAGAAGCAAGATACACGCTGCCAACTACAACCAGGAGGTTGTTGTCTCTGTTATACTTTAGGGAAAAAAATAAAAAAGAACTTGCAAGATCTGTACGTTTTGTCTAGAATGGATTTGGAGAAGATTGAGAAGAGAGAGAGAGAGAAAAATGGGGGCGGACGGAAGGGATGAGGGAAGGGAGAAAAATAAAGGAAGTGAAAGAGCCAAATGGCCCTTTGTCTCTCTCTCAGATATTAAGAGCCAAAGGAATCAAATCATCAATGATGAATGATCAAATATTAATCTTTTGGAGTGAGGCTGTAGACCCCATATGTCCATGACCTTATAGATGATCTAAGTAACTTAATTATTTTATGGTCACCCGTCCACAAATTGAACAGACCTAGTGGACAACGCACCTTGATAATCATTCTTGTGTTGCTATTTTTTTTTTTTTTTTTTTTTTGGAACAATTCCTCAAGATTTCTGATGTTTTTTTTTTTTACGTGAAGGCCGACGGAGTTTGCTACCCAAAAACAAACTGCCTTTTCCTGGCATACATAAACAACAGTATTCAAATCACTTAACTATGACATGACCTTGAGGAAGGTCACAAAATGACGTCATTTCCGCCTACTTTCCAAAAACCCTTCAGTCCAAAGTCTGCAGTTGAGATTCTTGTAGGCTTAAGTGGCGGCTGCTGAACCACCCACCCACCACCCACCCAGCCTCTCCAGCGCCCCTCTCTCAAACTCATGCCCAAAGTTCCATGCAACAGCCGAGAGCAAAGTCCACAGACTGCCGTGAAACAGTCGTTTCCTTAGGACTCTTCTTGTTAAATATGACTCCAGCCAGGCTTTGGATTAAAAGTCAAAATCGAATTGAGAATTTTTCCCTTTTTCTTGACACCGTGAAATTGTCAGCTACAGTTTTCATTCCTGAAGAACATCAACAATTTTGCTCGTACTTTGTCTAGCTGCAGGCAGACTTATTATCGTCCCTTAGATAAATGTATTTACAGAAAAGAATATCTGAAGAATTTATACGGAATACTTCTACGTGTTCTTCTCTCTGTCTCAAAACAAAATCCTTGGTCCAATATTGTTGGACCCATCAGCTTGGAGGAGGAGGTAGGAGGAGGATGGAGGAGGAGGAGGAGGAGGAGGAGGAGGAGGAGGAGGAGGAGGAGGAGGAGGAGGAGGAGGAGGAGGAGGAGGAGGAGGGGAGGACGGGACTGGCTGACTCGGGGTTGGATGATATCGGCCGGCCGAAGATCCTGAAGAATCTTTATTGGTCTTTCCTCAGCAGAATTTCTCTCTCAATACTTTTTCATCTAGGCGAAATCAATCGATCAATCAATCTCTCTCTCTACTAGGAGCAGACTTCGAAATAGTACAACTTTTGTTTTCTAAAAAATACGGATGTATTGATTTTCATTAATCTACGTTTTAATGTAACGTGAGATCATTCAGATGATCCTTTTCACCTTCCCAGACCTTGAACGTTGCATCAACTACATTTCAAAAAACGCAAAGATTTTGGAGTGCTAAGCTGCGTGGCACTGAAATGATTACAATTTAAATTTACCTAAATATAAAACCGTTCCTTGTCATTTCGGCCACTTGGACCCTAGAGCCAATTTTCCTTGGAGCAGGGTGACGAAATTTTGTAATCCATAACAAAATGTAGTCATTCTTGGCAATGTTTTACATTTTATTTATAGAACTCTGTCGACAGAAAGTATTCATCACACTTTCAAAATGGAGACGCACCTGTAGTACAATACACTCTTAACCAAAGACGCTAAACGTTTGCGTGTAGGAAACTCTTAAAGTTCTTCAGATCTGATCATTATCTAACCTTCGGTTGAAATTATCTAAACTCATCTACAAAACTCAAGTTTTTTGTAGAATTCTAAAACTGGTGTTAAGGTTAAAGTTAAATCCACAAAATTAACAATAGGTTATATGGAAAAAACAATAAAAATTACATTTAATTAACAAAACTTAACATATCAAAAGATTACCAATTAATTAACATAACCAACATAATAAACTAAATATTCTGCCCAATACCAAATCCAAAATATCATATGGTATAATAACCGTACTCACAATGGTCAGAGAAGTTCTTAACAAGCGCTTACGAGGCAGGAGCTGGGACGAGACACACAGGTGGCAAATAAGCCAGAGCGAAGGAAAACGTGTGGGGGGGATGGGGGAGAGAGGGGGAGTAAGGAGAACGAGACAGGAGGGGGAATCAGAAGGTAGGTTTTACAAGGATACTGGAGAGCTACAGTTTAAACTTAATTTCAAGATTTCGTACTTATTACGAAAGAAGGTTACCATTAGTTATTTATTTAGGTATATACAATATGTACACGGATCCGTTAATTAATGAAGAAGAAAGCCGGTACTTGACATCTCCTCCCCGCTGAAGAGATCGTAACCTATGAAGGTACGATATTCCTGGTACGGGTGTTCTTGGACAGCTGCATCAGCTATACGATTGTCTTGACCACGAATGTGCTGAACACTTGATATTGAAGTTTTGCAAGTAGAGAGACCATCTTAAAATTTTCCGGTTCACATTTCGAGCTCTGTTCAAGAAGACGAGGGGGTTGTGGTCGGTGTACACAGTAATGGGGTTATTTGTGGAAACTTAGACTTCATATTTCTGCAAGGCTTGTACTATAGCTAGGAGTTCTTTCTCCACAGTAGATAGCGACCTTTGGTGCTTCTTCAACCTGCATGAATAGTAAGACACAGGGTGAAGCAAGTTAGTTTCAGGCTTCTCTTGTAGGTGAGGACAGCACCAACACCGTAGTCACATGCATCTACCTGGAGAACAAAAGGTTTTTGAAGGATCAGGAGTTGTTAATACTGGTTTTACAGCAAAGTAGGCTTTTGATCTGTTTGAAGGAGTCTTGACAAGATTCATCCCATACGAATTTAGTCTTGGTACTAGTCAAGTTTATCAACGGATGAGCTACATTACTGAAATTCTTGCAAAATCTACGGTAATAGGAGGTCATTCCAATGAATCTCATTACTACTTTTCTGTTTGTAGGTACGGGATAATTTAATATAGCTTCTATGTTAGTGGTTTTAGGCAAGATTTTTTCCCGCTTCCAATAACATGTCCCAAGTACTTACACGAGCTTTAGCAAAGTTTGATTTAGCAAGATTTATTGTCAAACAACCAAACCTTCTAAATCTATAAAGAAGTGCTTTAAGTTTACAAAGAGTTCCTCCCACGTGCAGATACTACAAAGAATGTCATCCAAGTACCCGTAAGAACCGTAAACCACCTCCAGATCTCTTATGACATCATTTATCATTCTCTGAAATGTGGGCAGGTGCGTTGCACAGACAAAAGGAAGTCTTTCATATTGGAACAACCCAAAGGGAGTAATAAAGGCGGACATCTCCTTCGCTCTCCCTGACAATGGGACTTTATAATAACCCTTCAGCAATATCGACTTGGGTTAAATATTTCGACTTACCAATGGAGTCCAGTATATCATCAATACGTGGCAGGGGATAACTGTCTTTTATGGTTACCGAATTTTAATTTTCTATAGTCTGTACAACTAACCTGACCTTACCATTAGACTTGGGCACTAGTAAGCAAGGAGAAGCCCAAGGAGACTTGCTAGGCACAGCAAGTTTATGCTTCAGTAGATACTCGACCTCTTCTTGCATTACCTTCCGTTTTTCAAAGTTGGTTCGATAGTAGTTTTGTCGTATAGGACGAGTCCTGGCAATAACTCAATGTCGTGAGAAATAACACTGCATTCTCGGGGATTATCACTGCATACATCTTCATACTGTCGTAGCAGATTCTATCACACCGTTGCTCTTCATTTAGGTGCTGTAGATACGCGGAAGAGATTCTAGATTTCTTTATTAGAAAAGTCAGCCAAGATGGGATTTCATTTAGGCCTAAAGAATTTACAATCCTTTAAGGTGGTGGACTTTTGTTTTTTTGTTTTACAATATCTGTGTCTGGAACAAAATAAGAGCAGCAGAGGAATCGGCATGATAGTATTCTTTAAGCATATTGACATGGACTAACTGAGTGCTTTTACGTCTATCTGGAGTTTTTATGATATAATCTGATTATTTAAAAAGTTTCTGTATAACATAAGGGCCAGAAAACTTACTTTTAAAACGGAGAACCAGTAATGGGATAGAAGGCCAAGACTAAATCTCCCACATTAAACTTCCTATCTTTACTGTTTTTATCATACCTAATTTTCATCTCTTCTTGATTGATTTTTACAACAAGTTGTTTAGGGCAAAATTTATGAATCTTATTAATATTTCCCTTTTAATTTCTGTAGGTACTGACTCACTGTTATAGCCGCTAGTTTATACTTGTCAAGTTAAACTTATCTTTAAATCTATCATTTTTAAAGAACCCAGTTACTTTACGACCGTATAGCATTTCAAAAGGGGATACACCTAGAGACTCAGAAGGTACTATCCCTCAAATTACAAATAGTAAAATAGTCTATGCCTTCCATCCCAATCAGATTCAGATTCAATACAAAATTTCCTAAGCAACGACTTTAAAGTCTGATTATGCCGTTCTAATGCTCCCTGAGATTCTGGGTGATAAGGAGATGAGAGCACTGTTTTATACACAAACTCATTCAGAGTTTTCTGAAAAACATTACTAGTAAAATTGGTACCCCTATCACACTGGATTTCCTTAGGAAACCTGTAAGTTGTAAATACTTTGAGTAAGTGGTTTAAGAACATTTTAGATGAAATATTCTTGACTGGAAGTGCAATAGGAAATCGTGAGGTATGGGCACATTAATAGGTCACAAGATATTGATTACCTTTCTTAGTCTTAGGCAGGGGACCTACACAATCAAGGATAATTCGATGGAAGGGCTCATGAGGTACAATAATAGGATTCAAAGGTGCCTTTGGTATAACCTTATTAGGTTTACCGGCAATTTTGACAAATATGACAATGTTTAATGAAATTTACAACATTCGCCTTCATTTTAGGCCAGAAAAAATCATATGCTAAGCGGTTGTAAGTTTTAGTAATTCCAAAATGTGAATAAACATTATGAACGAGCTCCAATAAATCCTTACGTAAATCATGAGGGACTACTAACTGTTCTCTGTCACTCCAGGTTTCATCATTACCCAGCCTAGGAGGTCTATATAACCTGAAAAGTACATCATCCTTAAAGTAATATCCAGGTACCTTTCCATTTCCTTTCTCCATGCTTGCTTTAAACACCCTTTAAAGTTGGATCTTCTCTCTGTAACTTTACAAGGCTTTTCTTGCTCATTTGTACTTTATCTGCGAGGTTGGATACACTTACTTTCACTCTATCATTATTAACCATACTGCGGGTCGTCACATTAAACACAACCCTCCACTTTTGACTCCTTTTCATTTTCCTCTTTTTCGCACTCACGATCTCTTTCATTCTCACTTTCCTCTATTATTCCAGGAGTTTCATACATTATCAGATTGGGTAACAACAGTTCTCCAGCAAGATCGTTACCAAGTAACACTTGTACATTTGGCAGGGGGGGGAAATTCCCTTCTCTAACAGCCATTTTTACTTTACTAGTTACATACGGACAATCCAACGAACACTCTGTAAGCGGCAATAGTTTAGCGTCAGTTTAAACTCCCTGACTATGACATTTCATCAAGCAACGTGAGATTGGAACAACATTTTTAATTTAAAATGCTTTGGTTTGAACCTGTATCCCTTAACATTCTTATCTTTAATGGGTTTTATCACTACTGCGCAATGATATTGTACCGTTACAAAATGAATTTTTCAAACAAATTCTTATCCTGTGATACGCAATGCACTTGCAGATTCTTTACCGGCGTCTGATTTTTGATTTTTTGTATCCTGGGAACACCTTAACTGGAGCTCTGTTTTCAGTCACTTTTCCCCTCTTACATGCAGGATTCGGACAATTACTAATCATGTGGCCTTCCTTCTTACAATAATTGCAAAACAAACCCTATAAGTCTTCCCATCTTTATCACCCAGCGGTTCTGCTCTATGTTGTTTTACATTACCCAGACTGCCTTTATGTATTAATGAATAGTTATCAGCCAAAACCAGCTGCCTTTTTGAGATCCTTCTCTTCCTTATCAGCTATATACAACATGATAGTTTTTTGAGGGAGGAGACGTCTCTTAAATTCCTCAGTTACAATGAGATTAATTAATTCCTCATAAGTAACTGCATCTTCCGAGTCAAGCCATTCTTAAACAACCTTATTTTTCTGCAGCAAATTCAATCCAAGTCTTAATATGGGGCTTAACATAATGACGAAACTTTTGACGATAACCTTCACTAGTTGCAGCATATGCATCTAAAACAGCTTTTTTTGATTACCATATAGCTCAATTCACCTACCAGACTACCAACAACAGTGGCAGCCTTCCCGACCAACTTAGGCTTAATGAGCACACCCATTGTTCAAGAGGCCATTTCATGTAAGAAGCCAAGTCTTCGAAATTCTTAAAAAACACGTCAACTTCAGTCTCATCGAACTTAGGAACTAACTTGATGCATCTAGTCAAATCAAATTTCATTCATTGGTTGTCTAGCTTCTAGTTCTAATTCTTGCTTTTTATTTTCCATAGCGAACCTGATTTACTCTCTTCCATTTGCTGAGCTAACTGAGCTTCATAGTCTAATTTAGCTTGAATAAACTCCAATTCCTTTTGCTGTCTTTCTAATAAAACCTCAGTTTCCTTTTGCTGTCTTTCTAATAAAGCCTGATTTCTATTTCCAACTGTCTCGTTTTTCTTCTCTAGTTCAGCATTATGGTTTCTCTTTTCATTTGCTCAACTGAATAGCCAGCTTCATAATACTCTACATCCGATGATTTATCACCCACGTCTACGATATATTTGCTGCCCTCAGAACTATCCACTAGGTCTTACTTATACAATGCTGTACTATGAATTACGTACTACATCCTTCTTTGCATTAGGAGGAAGAGCTACCCCAAGTTTAGCTGCTAACAACAAAAGTTCATTCTTATTAGCGACAACAATGGAAGTCAGGTGTGACGCTGGGTCGCTATGAAAATCATCAACACTAAAGAGCGGCATTTCGAGTTAAGAGACGTCTACCTGTTAGTAACACCTTGTAAAACAATGCTTACTTCTGAAAGTAGGATATATAGTCTACACCATATACTGTGTTAAACACTTTAAGTCATAATAAATGTGCACAATGAAACTGGGAAGCGAATTCTGAAGTTAACACCCTCGGAAAAGAATGCTTCGGACAAGGAAAAATTAGTTATAACGAGCATTTACACGAACTACCCATGTAGACGGCCGCTAAGCAAAATATGTTACCTTAAGATTTTCCGCTGAATGCTCCAAATACAACGAGAGTGGTTAATCAAGACCCGATTATAAACTATATTGGCTTACTTACAACCGTAATTAAAGTTTAAAGACACTAAAGGTCGATGGTGGCTCGCGGACAGAACAATAGAGATACCTCGTTAGCACTAAAAATAAAGTTTACTCTAAAAGGATTACGGTATCACTGTTTAAAACTACTCACTGAATTACTTGCGCACTGTAACTTAATACTCAACACATGATAATCATATCCCACGATCAGAATACAAAATGTTACGTTGAAATGGATTTGGGCAGAATTTAATTTTAAATTAGATATGCCGGTCAGGCCCACCCCCATTTGTCAAGGTTCAAGTTTAAACCACAAAATTAACAATAGGTTATATGGAAAAAACAATAAAACAATTACATTTAATTAACAAAACTTAACATGATCAAAACATTACCAATTAATTAACATAACCAACATAATAAACTAAATATTCTGCCCAATACCAAATCCAAAATATCATATGGTATAATAACCGTACTCACAATGATCAGAGAAGTTCTTAACAAGCGCTTACGAGGCAGGAGCTGGGACGAGACACACGGTGGCAAATAAGCCAGAGCGAAGAAAAACGTGTGGGGGGATGGGGAGAGAGGGGGAGTAAGGAGAAACGAGACAGGAGGGGGAATCAGAAGGTAGGTTTTACAAGGATGCTGGAGAGCTACATTTTAACTTAATTTAAAGATTTCGTACTTATTACGAAAGAAGGTTACCATTAGTTATTTATTTGTATATACAATATGTACACGGATCCGTTTCATTTTAATTAATGAGAAAGCCGGTACTTGACAATATATATATATATATATATCTGAGGTCAAGGTCCGTAGAGTTGCTCAGTTCGGTAGTGTTTGTTACTTCAATATCCAGGCGCTTAAGTCAGATTTTGAGGTCAACGTTTCTCTCAGCCTCTGCTGCGCATGCTCACGGCGAAGGACGGGAGTAGACTGAAGTTCATGCTGAGTCCTACCTCTTTATATACTGGTGGGTCAGCAGGGGGTCAACTGCATGCTGCTTGGATGAGGCGAAATGCGCGCCGTTGATTGGATTTCCAGAAATTTTCTTTGGCCTCGCAGAGATTGAGAGAAATGTTGGCCGTGCATACTGCCATTTAGCAGTGACAACTCGACAGACCTGAACAACTCTACGGACCATGAAACCCATATTTCAGTTGTCGGACGGGCATTGTATCATAAGCCACAAATATATTTTATGCTGATTCACGACTATTTCCCTCTTCAGTGACCAAGAAAAGTAATTTATTAGAAAAAATAGAAAAAATTCTATTCAAACTGAATGCAGCTGACGCATAAGAATCAACATATCATTGTTATTATTCCATAAACCGTAAATCTTCAGCATATACTATAAATACAAAAACTGTTTTAGCCACCGAATTCAGAGAATTTCCCCTGAGTAACAAATAATGAATTTCAACGAATTGTAAATAAATCTCTCTCTCTCTCTGGGAAAGTCTTTGACAAAGGTATTTAGCCTTATTTCTCCCTCAAGAAAATTCTTCCGTGTTTAAACATTGAAGTTCCCGACGACCTCGGTAGGGGGGAATGTCTGGATTTGTCCAGGGAAATGGTTTTGATGTTTTTATTTCCTTCTTTTTCTTGGTTGGTGTCTTTGCTCATGATTTTTGTGTTTTTTTTTTTTGGGTGGTTTAACATGATGGTCTCGTAAGAGGTCTAATCTCTCTCTCTCTCTCTCTCTCTTCTCTCACTCAGTTTAGTTGCTTTTATTGACGTGTGATGTAAATATAGCGAAATGTAATTAAATGTTGATGAGGCGCAGTTTAGTTTTGATATAACGAACGTAATTTCCACCATGTGTAATTCTAACACGATGCATTACAAGTTAATTCTGATTTAAAGTTATTAAATTAGATTAAATATTGAATGATTGCAATTCGCACCTGACTGTTTATAGGAAATAGGTCATATAAAGATATTTAAGCTATTTCATTTTGTCGTCTTTTCACAGTTTTTGTTGTTGTTGATTCTGTGGATAATTGTCGAAGGATCTGTTGGTTTCAGTTGGCAACAAACTGCTAAGGTTTGTTGCGTTGTTGCAGAAATGGTTCATCTTTTACAATTGAAGGATTTAATAACCTTTTCTCAATCCCTCTTATCGGGACTCGGGATCAGCTTGTCTATAAATCCTTGTAGCAGATCTATAAGACATTATTATTATAAATATTTCTCATGATAAACAATGAATTTCGTAATTTGGCATTAAGAATAATTCACCCTTCATTGTAATGGACTGCCCATTTGATATAATGAAACCACTCTGTGTGGCGTCATCAGGAATCATTTGAACTTCAAAGCTATCGGCGGAGGCGAAAGAATTTTACCTCTGACAGATATGGATTGTTTTGGGCTCATTTGGGCCTTGTTCAAGGTCACCTAAGGGTCCTACTTGTGTTTGATGTTTGTTTTTAATGTTTTTCTTTTTTATATGTAAGTGTATGCGTGTGAACAAGGGAGGGAGAGAGAGAGAAAGAGAGAGCTCTCGTTAAGACCATCTTACCCTTGAGCAGAAAACTGGAGAAAAGGACGCATGTTCATTCGTATAAAGTTTTGTTTATATCTTCCACTCTCTTTGGTCTGAGAGGAGCCGTTATTGTATTCAGGAAAGAATAAACAACGGTATTTCAGTGTTTTAGTCAAATTCATTCGAGGCTTCAGGATGAGTTATAGAGGGATTTATTCGAGGCTTCAGGAAGAGTTAGAGAGAGTTTCATTCGAGGCTTCATGATGAGTTTTAGAGGGATTCATTCGAGGCTTCAGGAAGAGTTAGAGAGGGATTCATTCGAGGCTTCAGGATGAGTTGGAAATGGATTCATTCGAGGCTTCAGGATGAGGTAGAAAGGGATTCATTCGAGGCTTCAGGATGAGTTATAGAGGGATTATTCGAGGCTTCAGGGAAGAGTTAGAGGGGGGAGAGTTCATTCGAGGGCTTCATGATGAGTTTTAGAGGGATTTCATTCGAGGCTTCAGGAAGAGTTAGAGAGGGATTCATTCGAGGCTTCAGGGATGAGTGGAAAAAAGGAAAGGGATTCATTCGAGCTTCAGGATGAGGTGTTTAGAAAGGGATTCATCGAGGCTTTCAGGATGAGTTATAGAGGGATTATTTCGAGGCTTCAGGGAAGAGGTAGAGAGGGAGGCATTCGAGGCCTCAGGATGAGTTAGAAAGTGATTCATTCGAGGCTTCAGGATGAGGTTATGAAAGTGGGATTCATCGAGGCTTCAGGAGATGAGTTAGAGAGGGATTCATTCGAGGCTTCAGGGAGAGGTAGTTAGAGAGGATTCATTCGAGGCTTCAAGGAAGAGTTAGAGAGGGACTCATTCTAGCGGGAAAGGGTCAGGCTTCAGGAAGAGTCAGAAAGGGATTCATTTAGGCTTCAAGGAAGAGTTAGAGAGGGATTTCATTTTAGGCTTCAGGAAGAGTTAGGAAAGGGGATTCATGAGGCTTCAGGAAGAGTCAGAAAGGGATTCATTTGAGGCTTCAGGAAGAGTTAGAGGGTTCATTTGAGGCGTCAGAGTTAGGAGGATTCATTCGAGGCTTCAGGAGAGTTAGAGAGGGACTCATTCTAGGCTTCAGGAAGAATTAGAAAGGGATTCATTGAGGCTTCAGGAAGAGTTAGAGAGGGATTCATTCTAGGCTTCAGGAAGAGTTAGAGAGGGACTCATTCTAGGCTTCAGGAAGAGTTAGAAAGGGATTCATTTGAGGCTTCAGGAAGAGTTAGAAAGGGATTCATTTGAGGCTTCAGGAAGAGTTAGAAAGGGATTCATTTGAGGCGTCAGGAAGAGTTAGAGAGGGATTCATTCGAGGCTTCAGGAAGAGTTAGAGAGGGATTTATTCGAGGCTTCAGGAAGAGTTAGAAAGGGATTCATTTGAGGCGTCAGGAAGAGTTAGAAAGGGATTCATTTGAGGCTTCAGGAAGAGTTAGAGAGGGATTCATTCGAGGCTTCAGGAAGAGTTAGAGAGGGATTCATTTGAGGCATCAGGAAGAGTTAGAGAGGGATTCATTTGAGGCTTCAGGAAGAGTTAGAGAGGGATTCATTCGAGGCATCAGGAAGTGTTAGAGAGGGATTCATTCGAGGCTTCAGGAAAAGTTAGAGAGGGATTCATTCGAGGCTTCAGGAAGAGTTAGAGAGGGATTCATTTGAGAATTCAGGATGAGTTAGAAAGGGATTCATTCGAGGCTTCAGGATGAGTTAGAAAGGGATTCATTCGAGGCTTCAGGATGAGTTAGAAAGGGATTCATTCGAGGCTTCAGGAAGAGGTAGAGAGGGAGTCATTCGAGGCTTCAGGAAGAGTTAGAAAGGGATTCATTCGAGGCTTCAGGAAGAGTTAGAGATGGATTCATTCGAGGCTTCAGGAAGAGTTAGAGATGGATTCATTCGAGGCTTCAGGATGAGTTAGAGATACATTCGAGGCTTCAAGAAGAGTTAGAGATTCATTCGAAGCTTCAGGAAGAGTTAGAGATGGGATTCCAATTCGAGGCTTCAGGATGAGTTTTAGAGGGATTCATTCGAGGCTTCAGAGAGTTAGGAGAGAGGGATTCATTGAGGCTTCAGGATGAGTTTAGAAAGGGATTCATCGAGGCTTCAGGATGAGTTAGAGGGATCATTCGAGGCTTCAGGGAGAGGTTCAGAGAGAGGTCATTCGAGGCTTCAGGATTGAAAGGGTTAGGAAAGTTATCATTCGAGGCTTCAGATGAGTTAGAGGGATTCATTCGGGCGGATTCAGGATGAGTTTTAGAAAGGGCTTCGGTTTCGAAAGGCTTCCGGATGAGTTAGAGGGATTCATTCGAGGCTTCAGGGAAGGAGTTAGAAAGGGATTCATTTCGAGGGTTCAGGATGAGTTATAGAGGGATTCATTCGAGGGCTTCAGGAAAGTTAGAAAGGATTCATTCGAGGCTTCAGGATGAGTTATAGAGGGAGTCATTCGAGGATTCAGGAAGATATTAAGAAAGGGATTCATTCGATGCTTCCAGGATGAGTTATAGGGAGGGGTTCATTCGAGGCTTAGGCATGAGTTAGAAAGGGATTGGCATTCGAGCCTCAAGGGAAGAGGTAGGAGAGAGATTTTCATTCGAGGCTTAGGCAAGAGTTAGAGATTACAATTCGAGGGCGGCTTCGGAAGAGTTAGAGATTCATTCGAGGTTCAGGAGAGTTAGAGAGGGATTCATTGAGGCTTCAGGACGAGTTAGAAAGGGATTCCATTCGAGGCTTCGGAGAGTTATAGAGGGAGTCATTCGAGGGCTTACAGGGATTGAGGAGAAAGGGATTATTGAGGCTTCAAAGGGATGAAGGTTATAGGAAGGGAGCAAGCGAGCTTCAGGAAGGAAGTTAGAGGTGGATTCATCGAGGCTTCAGGATGAGAGAGATCATTCGAGGCTTCAGGAAGAGTTAGAAACGGATTCATTCGAGGCTTCAGGAAGAGTTAGAGAGAGATTCATTCGAGGCTTTCAGGATGATGTTAGAGATTACCATTCGAAGGCGTTCAAGGACGAAGTTAGAGATTCATTCGAGGCTTCAGGAGAGGTAATAGAGGGATTCAACTTCGGAGGCTTCAAGGAAGAGTTAGAAAGGGATTCTATTCGGAGGCTTCAGGACGGAGTTATAGAGGGAGTCATTCGAAGGCTTTCCAGGGAAGGAGTTAGAAAGGGATTCAGTTCGAGGATTCAGGATGAGTTATAGGGAGGGAGTCATTCGAGGCTTTCAGGAAGAGTTAGTTAAAAGGAAAGGGATTCATTCGATGGGCTTCAGGAAGAGTTAGAGAGAGATTCATTCGAGGATTCAGGTATGAGTTAGAGAATACATTCGATGGCTTGCAAGAAGAGTTAGAGATTAATTCGAGGCTCCGGATGAGTTATTTAGACAGTCATTCGAGGCTTCAGGATTAGTTAGGGAAAGGGATCATTCGAGGCGTTCAGGAATTGAGTTATTAGAAAGGGAGTTCATTCGAGGCTTAGGAAGAGTTAGAAGGGATTCATTCGAGGATTCAGGAAGGAAGTTAGAAAGGCATTCATTCGGGGAAGGCTCAGGAAGAGTTTAGAGGGAGATTCATTCGAGGGCTTCAGATGAGTTAGAGGAAGGGATTCATTGGAGGCTTCAGAAGAGTTAGAAAGGGATTCATTCGAGGATTCAGCGGAAGAGTTAGAAAGGGATTCATTCGAGGCTTCAGAAAAGAGTTAGAGAATGCAGGATTCAATTCGCGGCTCAGGACGGATTAGAGAGGGATTCATTTGGAGGCTTCAGGAAGAGTTTAGAAAGGGATTCATTCGAGGCTTCAGGAAGGAGTTTAGAGAGGGATCATTCGAGTGCAGGATGGGAGTTTGAAAGGAGCATTCGAGGCTTCAGATGAGGTTATAAGAGGGATTTAATTCGAGGCTTCAGGAAGAGTTAGAGAGCGACTCATTATAGGTTTCAGGACGAGTTGAAAGAAAGGGATTCATATTTGAGGCGTCAGTAAGAGTTAGAGAGGGATTCATTAGATGGCTTCAGGAAGAGTTAGCAAAGGGGATTCATTCGAGTCGTTCAGAATGGAGTTATACGAGGGAGTCATTCGAGGCTTCAGGAAGGAGTTAGAAAGGGATTTCATTCTTGTGGGCTTTCAGGATGAGTTATAGAAGGGAGTCATTCGACGGCTTCAGGAAGAGTTAGAAAAGGGATTTATTCGAGGCTTCAGGGACGAGTTAGAGAGAGATTCATTCGAGGCTTCAGGAGAGGTTAGAGATACAAATTCGAGGCTTACAAGAAAGAGTTAGAGATTCATTCCGAGGCTTCCAGGATGAGTTATAGAGGAGTCATTCGATGGGCTTCAGGATGAGTTAGAAAGGGATTTCATTCGAGGCTTCAGGCATGAGGTTATCAGAGGGAGCTCATTCGAGGCTTCAGGAAGAGTTAGAAAAGGGATTCATTCGAGGCTTCAGGAAGAAGTTAGAGAGAGATTCATTAGAGGCTTCCAGGTATGAGTTAGAGAGGGATTCATTGAGGCTTCAGGAAGGATGTTAGAAAGGGATTCATTCGAGGCTGTTCAGGAAGAGTTGAGAGAGGGATTCATTCGATGGCTTCAGGATGACTTTAGAAAGAATGGGATTCATTCGAGGCTTCAGGATGAGTTTATAGAGGGATTTATTCGAGGCTTCAGGAAGAGTTAGAGAGAGGACTCATTTATAGGTTCAGGATGAGTTAGAAAGGGATTCATTGAGGAGGCGTCAGTAAGAGTTAGAGAGAGTTTCTTCGAGGCTTCAGGAAGAGTTAGAGAGGGATTCATTTGAGGCTTCAGGAAGAGTTAGAAAGGGATTCATTCGAGGCTTCAGGAAGAGTTAGAGAGGGATTCATTCGAGGCTTCAGGATGAGTTAGAAAGGGATTCATTCGAGGCTTCAGGATGAGTTATAGAGGGATTTATTCGAGGCTTCAGGAAGAGTTAGAGAGAGACTCATTCTAGGTTTCAGGATGAGTTAGAAAGGGATTCGTTCGAGGCTTTAGGATGAGTTATAGAGGGATTTATTCGAGGCTTCAGGATGAGTTAGAGAGGGATTCATTCGAGGCTTCAGGATGAGTTAGAAAGGGATTCATTTGAGGCGTCAGGAAGAGTTAGAGAAGGATTCATTCGAGGCTTCAGGAAGAGTTAGAGAGGGATTCATTCTAGGCTTCAGGAAGAGTTAGAGAGGGACTCATTCTAGGATTCAGGAAGAGTTAGAAAGGGATTCATTTGAGGCTTCAGGAAGAGTTAGAGAGGGATTCATTCGAGGCTTCAGGAAGAGTTAGAAAGGGATTCATTCGAGGCTTCAGGAAGAGTTAGAGAGGGATTCATTCGAGGCTTAAGGAAGAGTTAGAGAGGGATTCATTCGAGGCTTCAGGAAGAGTTAGAAAGGGATTCATTTGAGGCTCCAGGAAGAGTTAGAAAGGGATTCATTTGAGGCGTCAGGAAGAGTTAGAAAGGGATTCATTTGAGGCGTCAGGAAGAGTTAGAGAGGGATTCATTCGAGGCTTCAGGAAGAGTTAGAGAGGGATTCATTCGAGGCTTCAGGAAGAGTTAGAAAGGGATTCATTTGAGGCTTCAGGAAGAGTTAGAAAGGGATTCATTTGAGGCTTCAGGAAGAGTTAGAAAGGGATTCATTTGAGGCGTCAGGAAGAGTTAGAGAGGGATTCATTCGAGGCTTCACGAAGAGTTAGAGAGGGATTCATTCGAGGCTTAAGGAAGAGTCAGAGAGGGACTCATTCGAGGCTTCAGGAAGAGTTAGAAAGGGATTCTTTTGAGGCTTCAGGAAGAGTCAGAGAGGGATTCATTCGAGGCCTCAGGAAGAGTCAGAGAGGGATTCATTTGAGGCGTCAGGAAGAGTTAGAGAGGGACTCATTCGAGGCTTCAGGAAGAGTTAGAAAGGGATTCATTTGAGGCTTCAGGAGGAGTTAGAGAGGGATTCATCTGAGGCTTCAGGAAGAGTTAGAGATGCATTTGAGGCTTCAGGAAGAGTTAGAGAGGGATTCATTCGAGGCTTCAGGAAGAGTTAAAGATTCATTTCACGCTTCAGGAAGAGTTAGAGAGGGATTCATTCGAGGCTTCAGGAAGAGTTAGAGAGGGATTCATTTGAGGCTTCAGGAAGAGTTAGAGATACTTTCGAGGCTTCAGGAAGAGTTAAAGATTAATTTCACGCTTCAGGAAGAGTTAGAGAGGGATTCATTCGAGGCTTCAGGAAGAGTTAGAGATGCATTTGAGGCTTCAGGAAGAGTTAGAGAGGGATTCATTCGAGGCTTCAGGAAGAGTTAAAGATTCATTTCACGCATCAGGAAGAGTTAGAGAGGGATTCATTCGAGGCTTCAGGAAGAGTTACAGAGGGATTCATTTGAGGCTTCAGGAGGAGTTAGAGATGCATTTGAGGCTTCAGGAAGAGTTAGAGAGGGATTCATTCGAGGCTTCAGGAAGAGTTAAAGATGCATTTGAGGCTTCAGGAAGAGTTAGAGAGGGATTCATTCGAGGCTTCAGGAAGAGTTAAAGATTCATTTCACGCTTCAGGAACGAGGCTTCAGGAAGAGTTGGTGAGGGATTCATTTGAGGCTTCAGGAAGAGTTAGAGAGGGATTCATTCGAGGCTTCAGGAAGAGTTAGTGAGGGATTCATTTGAGGCTTCAGGAAGTGTTAGAGAGGGATTCATTCGAGGCTTCAGGAAGAGTTAGAGCTGGATTCATTCGAGGCTTCAGGATGAGTTAGAGATACATTCGAGGCTTCAAGAAGAGTTAGAGATTCATTCGAGGCTTCAGGAAGAGTTGGAGAGGGATTCATTCGAGGCTTCAGGAAGAGTTAGAGAGGGATTCATTCGAGGCTTCAGAAAGAGTTAGAGATTCATTTGAGGCACCAGGAAGAGTTAGAGATGGATTCATTCGAGGCTTCAGGAAGAGTTAGAGAGGGATTCATTCGAGGCTTCAGGAAGAGTTAGAGATTCATACGAGGCTTCAGGAAGAGTTAGAGATGGATTCATTCGAGGCTTCAGGATGAGTTAGAGATACATTCGAGGCTTCAAGAAGAGTTAGAGATTCATTCGAGGCTTCAGGAAGAGTTATAGAGGGATTTATTCGAGGCTTCAGGAAGAGTTAGAGAGAGTTTCATTCGAGGCTTCAGGATGAGTTTTAGAGGGATTCATTCGAGGCTTCAGGAAGAGTTAGAGAGGGATTCATTCGAGGCTTCAGGATGAGTTGGAAATGGATTCATTCGAGGCTTCAGGATGAGGTAGAAAGGGATTCATTCGAGGCTTCAGGATGAGTTATAGAGGGATTATTTCGAGGCTTCAGGAAGAGGTAGAGAGGGAGGCATTCGAGGCTTCAGGATGAGTTAGAAAGTGATTCATTCGAGGCTTCAGGATGAGTTAGAAAGGGATTCATTCGAGGCTTCAGGATGAGTTATAGAGGGATTCATTCGAGGCTTCAGGAAGAGGTAGAGAGGGAGTCATTCGAGACTTCAAGAAGAGTTAGAGAGGGACTCATTCTAGGCTTCAGGAAGAGTTAGAAAGGGATTCATTTGAGGCTTCAGGAAGAGTTAGAGAGGGATTCATTCTAGGCTTCAGGAAGAGTTAGAGAGGGACTCATTCTAGGCTTCAGGAGAGTAGAAAGGATTCATTCGAGGCTTCAGGAAGAGTTAGAAAGGGATTCATTTGAGGCTTCAGGAAGAGTTAGAAAGGGATTCATTTGAGGCTTCAGGAAGAGTTAGAGAGGGATTCATTCGAGGCTTCAGGAAGAGTTAGAGAGGGATTCATTCGAGGCTTCAGGAAGAGTTATTAGAAAGGGATTCAATTTGGAGGCGTCAGGAAAGAGTTTAGAGAGGGATTGCATTTGAGGCGTTCAGGAAGAGTTAGAGAGGGTATTCCATTCGAAGGTTTCAGGAAGTAGTTAGAGAGGGATTCATTTGATGGCTTCAGGAAGAGTTTAGGAGAGGGATCTTCATTTCGAGACTTCAAGAAGAGTTAGAGAGGGACTCATTCTCGGCTTCAGGAAGAGTTAGAAAGGGATTCATTTGAGGCGTCAGGAAGAGTTAGAAAGGGATTCATTTGAGGTTTCAGGAATAGTTAGAGAGGGATTCATTCGAGGCTTCAGGAAGAGTTAGAGAGGGATTCATTTGAGGCATCAGGAAGAGTTAGAGGGATTTATTTGAGGCCTCCGGATGAGTTAGAGAGGGATTCATTCGAGGCTTCAGGAAGTGTTAGAGAGGGATTCATTCGAGGCTTCAGGAAGAGTTAGAGAGGGATTCATTCAAGGTTTCAGGAAGAGTTAGAGAGGGATTCATTCGAGGCTTCAGGAAGAGTTAGAGAGGGACTCATTCGAGGCTTCAGGAAGAGTTAGAGATTCATTCGAGGCTTCAGGAAGAGTTAGAGATTCATTTGAGGTTTCAGGAAGAGTTAGAGATTCATTTGAGGCTTCAGGAAGAGTTAGAGATTCATTTGAGGCTTCAGGAAGAGTTAGAGATTCATTTGAGGCTCCGGGAAAAATTAGAATGGATTCATTTGAGGCATTCGGTCATCGCCAAAGGCATCTTCCAGATAGGACCTGGAATGATAATGATTCCCCTCATTCATGAATGGTGGGACTTTGGGTCATAATTAGATATTCACTCCCTCATCACATCATTTGAGGGGGGGAGGGTTTGCTTTTGAGGGGAGGGGGAGTGGGGGACATTTGATCTGGTGCTCTATCAGCCACTAATTCAGGTCATTAAATATGATGATTATATGTTCTCTCTCTCTCTCTCTCTCTCTCTCTCTCTATTCATAAATGAAGGCAGAGGACATTCCAGAATTGGACTCCTTTCGCTGTTTGGATTTGGGATTCAATCCTGAATAAGTTTAGACGAGCCAAGGAGAGAGAGGGAGAGAGAGAGAGAGAGAGAGAGAGAGAGAGAGAGAGAGAGAGAGAGAGAGAGCTTATGAAAATCAATTTAAAAACGTTTGGAAAATTATAAAAAAAGTTACAGTTTCACCGACTTACTATGGAAGCCTGAAGAACACATGGAATAGAATGGAATATAGAATTTCGGTCACAGGCCAAGTCCTGGGACTTATTAGGTCATTCAGCGCTGAAAGGGAAGTTGAGAGTAGAGAGGTTTGAAAGGTGTAACCATTCAGACTTTGGGTGTAATAAGAGGAGTTAGGAAAGTAAGATGGAAGAAAGAGAATATGAACAGAAGTACAGTAAAAGGAATGAAAGGGGTCTAAGGAAGGGACACTGGAAAGAACCTTAAGGAATGCCTACCGTACACCGTGTGAGGTGCACTGACGGCACTACACCCTAACGGGGTGAACAGCACATGGAACTGCTACTGAAATATGATCTTCGCCCACCACTGGCAACTCAACATTATTCAACAATTATCATAACTAACTTCATAAAAATATCTTAATCTGCTTTGGGTAGTAAATCCCCACGATCTTCTTGCAGCTTCCCAACACATCGAGTCCTCCCGTCTCTGGGGAAGGTCCCACCTCATCGGCTGACATCTATCTAGATTTTCCCTGAAACTTCTAAATTTGATCCCAGATACTTGAGAGGAGCCGAAGGATGTGTGAGGATGTGTGGGGTTGGTGTGCGTCTTGGCAGGGGTAGGATCGAGGAAGGATTGGAGCTTAGGAGGAGGGAAGGAGGAATGGTCGAAAACAAGGGGAGATATTCCTCGTTTACTTCAGTTCAGGCAATTTGGAGAGAGTTAGAATTCGTTATTGAGGCGTTTTAACATTCGATATGGTTAGTCCTCTCTCTCTCTCTCATCTCTCTCTCTCTCTCTCTCGTATTGGCTGTTACCCTCAGCCCTGATGAAGAACTTGCAAAGGAAGGAACTCGTTGTTTGACGACAAAATGTAAAAAAAAAAACAAAAAAGTGAAAATATTTAAACCGAAATATTATGAATATTATTTCATAACTTTAACTGGAAGCAAATGATAAAACTAACCTTGGCCATATTACTATAGTTACTATGATTTCAAGTTAAAGATATTATGGCTAACAATAAAAATGAGGAAAATTATAATCCAGGAGACTATAAATTGGTAAAGAAAGCATTTACTGGACAAATATGAAACTTGTAAAGCAAAATAAAAACCTAATATTATTACACATCTGGTAATTATTGACTACACCAATAAAAATCCCATTAATGGTGTCATGACAACTTGTGCCATGAAGACGACAGGCCTCAGTTGCTTTGGAAAATCGAACTTTTCTTTATGAATGAATGAATGAATGAATGAATGGATGAATGGTAGCAATCTCCACTAATAACACATCACTAATTTCTCTCTTATCTTTGCTATCTTATTCTGCAAGTAATATTGTGCTCATCATATATAAACTCATAAAGCAATCTTTTTGCCCCAGAAAGTGAAGCAACGCGAAAATTGATTTTCCGGCAAAAATCTCTCATTTTATCATATGCTTTATAGACAACAAGGACTTAGGCCTATTGCTCTTACTACTATACTAACAAAAGGCAATTTCCTACTCTTGACAGATGCCTTTGGTGTACATAATATGACAGAGAGAGAGAGAGAGAGAGAATCGACAACAACCCTCATGCAATTTTGCCACAAATTCCTCCGTAATATTTTGATGCAGCTTTTCACTTTTAATTTAAACCGGTATCCAGCTTCTATGTATTTAGAAGCTTGTATAAGGCGGTATCACACACACACACACACACACGCACAAAACAATTACAAGCGGAAAAGCCCTCCTATTCATATCACGTAAGAAGCGATTCCTGATAAATATTTCATTACAACTTTACCACTTGGAAAGTGATCGCCTTCTGTGACAAGTGCTTCTTCCAAGAGTTTGACAATTATCAGGTTGGTGTTCACATGGATTCTCTCTCTCTCTCTCTCTCTCTCTCTCTCTCTCTCTCTCTCTCGCCTGCTTTTGATTTTAATCATCCTCCTGTTATTTAAAAGTCGTCAACAGTGGCATTGGGATTTCACATATACATACATATATATACATAATTACCTTCCTTTTTCGCCATTTCCAATTACAAGCACTTGCTGGAGCTTTATCACGCTTCCAAAGCGAACAGAATTTAACACCCGAAAGAAATTCTGTATTGGTGACCAGCATCTAACAGACAGACAGACAGACAGACAGAGACAAAGTGTCTATGCACACAAATTCATCCATAATTTTCAAGTGCAATTTCAAGTCAGTGGCCCTGGACCCATATGAATAGGTTTTATCTGAAGAAGAAGAAGAAGAAGAAGAAGAAGAAGAAGAAGAAGAAGATCCCTCAGTAAGTTCCCGGTGCCATTTTCACTTGATTCCAATTAACTATAAAATCTTCACTGAAATTCCTCACTCATCAAATGAACAGTTTCAACAGAACTGCCTAGAAAGCAAGACTGGTCAATTACCTTTGCTTACTCAATAGGAAGTCGTACATTTTGGAGTTTTTCATTTTTTTCTTGACATGAATTAAAACAGTAACTTAGGAGTGATTCGGTAAGTCAGACTATGCTGGCAAATAAACCGTAAGCAGCATTACTTCTTAATTAAATGCAGCTATATATATATATATATATATATATATATATATATATATATATATATATATATATATATATATATATATATATACATACATACATACATAATAGCATCAACGTCGGTAATCGAGTAAACTAAATATGTTAATATACGAATAATGACAAACAGAAAATCATTGACAGTCAAAGAGAAAACCACAAAAAAGCGATAACAAACTCCCACTTCAACCGACAACAGCCAGTACCAATTAACGTGTTTATTCCGCACTGCACTGGGTACTACAGAGCGAAGGGCAGAAGCCAGAAGCGCTGGCAAACTAATCAATAGAGGTCAGAGGTTAGAATAAGGACTAATAGAATTCTTGACCTCGCCGCCCAGTGACCTCTTGAAAGACGTTGCAAGCGACCCAGTAACAGCCGTTGAACGAAACGAATCGAAAAGGCGAACTTGAAACAACAAAGGAAAAGGGAGACAAATACAGACGATAAGTGAGGAACTTGTATCGAAAATTGGCATCTAATGAAAGGCCATAAATACGATGTATCCTGAGGGGGGGGGAGAAGACCAGGGCACGGTTAAAGTGGAGTGTCGAGAGTGAGTGAAGAAGTGAGGCTGCAAGCCCCATAGTGATTTGTGAACTTATATCAATCATTCACGAGTGCCCAGAGACTAAGTAAAACTCCAAGTCCAATCTACCGACTTATGGAAGCTACAAGTGTCTCTTAAAGAGACTGTTCAATTACCCAAGATTAAGGTGGATGCTTATAAGAATTGAAGACATGAATAAATGTGCTTAAGGGAAACATATTTCATTAACAACCAAGATTTTATACTCTTTTTGTTGTTAAGAAGCCGACATCTAAGCGAGACGAGTTGAGTGCAAGAATAACCCACTGAAGCAAGAATGATCCTGAGCAAGTGAAGGAACTCTCTCACCTCACCAGACAACTTGGAAGAAGTGGTCTCCTGTCCTCCCCCATTGCATTGTGGGTAAATGATTGCTGTTATATCTTTTTTTTTTCAATTATTGACGGCATGTTTATAATAGATTAATACTTAAAAACAATTCTTGACTGAAAAATAACTACATTTCACTATTTTCCTTTGCGTAAAGTTAAATTTGGTCTATGGGGAACTTTGTTTTTTTTAT
>NC_087214.1:27133510-27136010 GCF_015104395.2 Macrobrachium nipponense
GCAAATATTGCTTGTCGTATTCTCATGGCCAAATGAAGATTGCTGATTCCATTCATTTGTTTTGTGATGTAATGAATAAACTGTCGAATGTGAGGTTAATTTAACATCAGCTTTGTAATTGTGGCGGGAGAGTAAACGTCTGCTTTTTTTTTTTTTTTTTTTTTTTTTTTATTGCCTTGTTCAATAGTTTCAAAAGTATGTTCACTCCAAAATTGTATAGTTGGTCGTTTTCCAAAAGAATGTATGACTTATGGGGGTAGTGCCATCAGTGCACCTCACACGGTGCACTGTGGGCATCACTTAAAGTTCTTTGCAGCGTCCATTTGGCCCTTAGCTGCAACCCCTTTCATCCCTTTGACTGTACTTCCGTTCGTATTCTCTTTCTTCCTTCTTACTTTCCTCGACCCTCTCCTAACAATTGTTCCATAGTTTTCATTCTCAGTTTCCCTTTTAGCGTTGAATGACCTCATAGGTCCCAGCGCTCAGCCATTGGTCTAAATTTTTTTATTCCAATTCGAATTCCGAAAGAATGTAAGTTGGCATATCACCAAATTTACCGCCAAAGTTGAACATTTTATCAGAAGATATTTGTTGAATCCAGAATTGTGAAATTTGTCTTTTTTTTTTTTTTAAAGAATAAGTTTATCACTAAGTTTACTGTCAAACTTGAACAGAGTATCAGAAGATAACTATGTTGATTCAAGACATTATACAGTTTATCGTTTTCCAAAAGGAAGGAAGTTACTTTATCACCAGTTTAACCGTGAGAGTTAAAAGTATATCAGATAGCCTAGGAACTACGGGGATTCTGTCAGATTAAACCAGGTTTACTTGTCATCCATCTTCCGGGAAATTATCGAGTTGGCAGGGGAAAGAAAATGCATATCCAGCAGAATTCTCGTTCATTCGGAGGGACGTGATGGCGTCGTCTTCGTCCTTGGAATTAGATTCGTTTATGCTTTTTAGTTTCTGATGGCGTTGTCTGTAGTTAGATGGACATTGGGCTATGAAAAAAGAATCCAGGAGATTTTGTGTCAGTTCTTGGAAAGTATCAGATGAAATAGAAAAAAAAATAAGAAACAAAAAAACCGTAGCACCTGATTTTAATCTTGTGTCTAATTCTCCTCGTCAGAGTACTGCTCTTTTTCATACTTTCTACTTTCCTTCATTTTTCTCGGCATGGAAAGTTTATTGGAAAATTCGGAACTTATGATATCAAAAGTTTTCCAGTCAGCTTCGTTTTGGCCGGAAAGCAGGTCAAATGATCCCATTAGCCTTTGAGAAACCTTACCTACGAGAGCAATTTCTTTACAAGTAAAAGACCCAGAGTTTTCATTTCTTTTCTAATTTTGCCTTCTAAGTCTCCCGTTGGAAAGTTGCATATTGCAAAAGCTAATCCCCTTCACACCACACACACACACACACACACACACACATTTTGATCACTTAGAAAATTGTCCTGTTTATTTATAAAAGAGTAAGGGGACTTCATTGTTACTTACAATAAGTTTATGTTTACAAAGTCATACGCGCAGAAAATGTATTAATATTTGCATATGCATAGCTTACTCATTCAGCCTTATTGCAAATATATTTGCCTGAAATGATTTAATTTTTACTTTGGACGTCATTCTAACGTATTCGAGGGTCAACTGGGAAACTTCATCACATCGCCCCAAAAGACAATTTTGGATCAAAGTGACAACAAATGTCGTCGTCAAATGAATAATATCCTACTGTAGAATGGAGAGCCACCTTTGTTGACACCAGTTTTAAACTTCTACACAAAAGGTTTGATCTTAAAAATGACTGCAGGCGATTTCAACCGAAGGTTAGATAATGAGCAGAACTGATGTACTTAAGAGTTTCCTACACGTGGGATTGGAGCTCTTTTGTTGCTTAAAGTTTTATATTACGTGTAAGTCTCATTTTCTGTGATAATACATTCAGTTGACCAAGTTCTATAAAAAAAATTGAAAGGTTGCCCAAAAATACTACATTTTGAGTGGATTACAAAAATGTCGTCAAGCGGCCGGAATGTGATGCAACGTTTGACGTCAAAGTTCATGGTCAGTGGAGGTAGAAAAATCAATCTCAATGAGTTCACGTTACATAAAAAAGTATACTAATGAATATGAATTAACCCGCAAGGGTTGAGGGTTGGAAGGCTGAAAGTGCCCATCCAGTGCATCTAGGCTTGTCAGCCTCAGTTTCGTAAAATTCAATCAATCTTGGTGAAACTGTAAGTGTGAAATCAGACAGAAAAAGTGGAGAAAAACTCAAAAAGCAAAAAATATGGATTAAGAGAAAAGAGAATAAACTGTAATATTACAGGAAAGAGATAGTGGGCAAAAAACACAAAACGGAATAAGACAGAGGAGAATAAACGCTAACATTACAGGAGAGAGAAAGTGGACAAAAGCACAACATAAAACGTGGAACAAGAGATGAAAGTGAACGGTAGTAAGAGGAACGAGAAGGGCAACGAGCACCAATTAGA
>NC_087214.1:27141010-27156010 GCF_015104395.2 Macrobrachium nipponense
ATTTTCGAGACGTCTTAGAGCCGACGGCAATTCCACATCTTCCTTAACTTTAACTAATGAATTTTACACTCAACATTGCATTAAGGAGATTTGTCAAGTCATGTGTGACATCTAAAAGGTAGTCAATCAAAAAATGATGTTAATTACGTAACTGTTACTACAGAATCCCGTTAAACTTAGGTGGTGTTACCATTATTCCAATTTTGTTTGGCTGTATGGGATATAGGCAGTGAATTTTATGTTTAATGAGGATGTATTAAGAATGAAAGAGATATACTTAATGCAGTCATTACATTCGGACCACGCGATAATCGGGAGTTACTTCGTTCGCTAAACAGCTGCTCTCTCGTTCAGTAAATTTAGATAGTATTAGGATTGGCCAGTGATTGGACTGGTGACCACCTATGAAAGCGTGTCGCTGATATCCCGTAAGCTCCCGTGATGACCTGCAGAACAAGGCCGTGGACCTCGCAACCTCATCCCAAAACCAGTGCATGTAGAATAAATGAAAGATAGAATAGTGAAAAATAGATAGAAATAACACCTTATGTTCTCTAATATTGATACTACTAATAAATTAGGATTATTGCATAAAGATATGAAGATATGCTTCGAAGATTTTTCTCTTTTGGTTGATTTAACAAATAGTAATCTTTTAACATGTCTCTCTCTCTCTCTCTCTCTCTCTCTCTCTCTCTCTCTCTCTCTCTCTCTCGTGTCATTTATGTCATCCATTTCGTCTCCTTTCTTCCTGAGGAACTCCAGAAATCTCTTCTCAGAAACTTCGTCAACTAGTGCTTAGAAACTTCATCAATCAGCGTTTAGAAACTTCATCGATTAGTGCTTAGAAACTTCATCAATCAGCGCTTAGAAACTTCATCAACAAGTGCTTGGAAACTTCATCAATCAATGCTTTAAAACTTCATGAATCAGTTATGCTTAGAAATTTCATATATCAGTACTTAGAAACTTCATGAGTCAGTGCTTAGAATCTTCATAAATCAGTGTTAGAAACTTAGAAACTTCTTCAGTCATTGCTTAGAAATTTAATCGGTCAGTACTGAGAAACTTCATAAACCTTTGCTTATAAACTTCATTAGTAAGTGTTTATTTAAAAACCTCATCAATCAGTGCTTAGAAACATCTGAAAACTTTGCTTAGACACTTCATCAGTCAGTCGTGAGGAACTTCGGAAATTATTTCTTAGTCATTTCATGAACCAGTTCTTGGAAACTCCATTAACAGGTGCTTAGAAATTCCATTATCAGGTGCTCAGAAACATCAATAACAAGTAGCTTAGACACTTGCTTCAGACCTTATATAAATTCGGCGTGACCGGAAGTGGGCCGAAACGAATTCCCAAAAATTTGCCCAAATCATGAAGCCTCAGATGCCAGGTGTTGCCAGAATAGAAAGCGGTCTCATTTGCACGAACGGAAAAGATCTTCAAAAGGAACAACTAACAAGGCATTGTTATTATTCTAAGGAACAAGGAAAGCTAATAAGGCCTCCTTCCTTCTCATCAGGAGAGAAAAATCTGGGGGCTAATTAACCCTTCAAAGACCTCATTCAGGAGGAGGAGGAGGAGGAGGATTCGTCTGCATAACTTGGCTGCACTGATTGATTTCCTCAATCTGGCAAGTTACCCCCCCCCCCCCATAGACTTATTGTAGGTTGACAAGGCATCCAGTTCTCTCTCTATCTCTCTCGTATTTTCTTTATGGTTTCTCGCTCAAAGGAAGAAGAAAATAATAGAAAAAAAGG
Organism: Macrobrachium nipponense; assembly: GCF_015104395.2. Lineage (NCBI taxonomy): Eukaryota > Metazoa > Arthropoda > Malacostraca > Decapoda > Palaemonidae > Macrobrachium > Macrobrachium nipponense. Next base: position 27,142,775 of record NC_087214.1, read on the forward strand.
GAATTAGGGAAAGAGAAATATTCCGGAACGAATTGGGAAGGAGGAACCGAATAAAGCAATAAATTATGTGGAGGTCGTCCATTCGTTCTCCCTCAGAGAGAGAGAGAGAGAGAGAGAGAGAGAGAGAGAGAGAGAGAGAGAGAGAGAGAGAGAGAGAGATGGTTCTTAATTGTATTATCAAATTTCTAAATACCTTCATTATTGAAGAGGTATTTTTCATCGATAGTATTTTCTTCAATTTTAAAAACTTATCACCTCACAAAATCTTTCTTTAATCTCAAGTTAAATTTTCATCAACATTATTGACTTCGGTCATTAAATCTATCAACATGTCACCTCAAGTTAGCTCTCAAGAGCATTGAGTCTTTCCTCATTTATTTTGGGGGTAAAGTTCAGGTGGACGTAGATGGACCCTTCCCCGAATTAGATTTTTGACTGGAATGTTTATTCAACGAAAGATGCCTCATTGTGTCTTCTTTCAATTGTTTACGATTTTTTGTCTTCCTCTTCTTCTTCTGCTTCATTGTATGTGATATTTTAATGCAATTTCATTGTCATTTTTGAGACCTTTCTGAGTTTTCAGATCTAATTTTTTCAGTAGGAATTTGCCAGGTTCTTTCTCCGCTCTTATCCGAGTTATAGGATCCATTTGTAAAGATAAAGAACAGCCTAATATTAATTTGGAAAGTTTCAGAATCATGCTAAATTTACTCATACAAGTTACGAACGTAACGTATAAATATACTACATCTACTTTTCAAGAGAGACTTTGCCTGGTGAGAGGAGACAACTTCAAATGGAGCAAGCATACCAACATATACATCCCCGTGTGTATGTTTGTGTATTTGTGACGCAGTGAAGGACCAAAACATACTTTGGCAATACCCGAAATGTTTTACCTACAACCTCGCCGGCCGGCAGTTGCAATCATTGACACAGCACTGGTGGTGGTGGGGTTGGGGGGGGGGGGGAAGACATTTGCGGAGGAGGAGTGCCGAATTGGGTGGGTGGGGGGGGGGGGGAGATGTTGTGCAGGGGGTGGGCCATTGCCAGCCCGTCACACTTTCGACGGTTTTTGCAAAATGCTGAGTATTTCGAGTACTTAAGAACACTATGTATATTGTTCCTGTAGGCAGGTTTTACTTCAGGATATGTGCACAGTTTCTTCCTTCGGTCCCTATCTGCAACCCCTTTCAGTCATTTTGCTGGATTTCCGTTCATATTCTCTTTCTTCAATCCTACTTTCCTCAGCCTCTCCTAACAAATGTTTCACAGCAGAACTGCAAAAGGTTTGGCTCCTGTTACACCTCTAGAGCGTTTTTACACTCTATTTCCGTTTTAGCGCTGAATGACATAGGTCCCAGCGCTTGCCCCATGGCCTCAATTTTATGTTCCATTCCATTCCATTGCTTACTCAACCACAAAATTGAAAGTTATTTTAAGTTGTGATATTCACACGAGCTCTGAAAATGCAAGTCCAGGGATTTTAATTGGAACGCCACAGAAATATTGCTTTAAGAAAGAAGGAAAAAAGATGTTGAGCTTTAGAGTTTGGGTGGTAAAGGCTAATACTACTGCCGTGTGGAGTAAAAGATAAAATAGTAAGTTCCCACTTCAGAGGGATTTTAAATTGACGTTGAATATTGGAAATTGTGCTTTCGTCTCAAATCCTTTACCAGTGGACTCTGAAACGAAGACGGTGGCCATTTGCCAGCAGAATGGAGTCGAGGTCAGACGACTTTCCACGAGAAGGCGCCAACAGGTTCTCACCGACCGAATTCCAGGCGCAGTCGAACACTCGGCCAGATTCCAGCTCAGTGTTCCATGTGGAGGCGAATCGTGTATGATTTTTACTTAATCCAGCTGTAATTCTCAGCGCTAGATTCCAGGATGTGACTGATTGGGCGGTTAGGGTTCTACTAGCAACGTTGGATTAATCCAGCTGGGAATTGGCGTTTTAGGAGGAGGAGGAGGAGGAGGAGGAAGAGGAGGAGGATCAAGAGGAAAAAGGGAAGAAGAGGAGACGAAGTAGATAAATGAGGAGGAAGAGAAAAAAAATAGAGAAAAAAGAAAGAAGGGGAAAGGGAATCTGTGTGTGTGTGTGTTAGTAAACGCTGGTTTACCAAGAGCACTAATTATAAGCCCTGAGAAGACTTGACAATGTACATAGCGCTGATTCTTCTTCAGAAGTCTGTCAGACATTTTGTAAATTCTCTGAAAGTGAAACATATTAAATATTTTTCTCTCTCGTCAAACTTTGAAGCTGGAATGTTTAATTCAACATCTCGACGTTTTTAGAAAATTTGTGTTCATACCATCTATTCTCTCTCTCTCTCTCTCTCTCTCTCTCTCTCTCTCTCTCTCTCTCTCTCTCTCTCTGTTTGGCGTCAGTATATCAAAACCCTTTTCATTTCCCAAGAATAAACAGAGAGGCAAAAGCTTAACAACCTTCTGGCAAATAAATGTATCAATGAAACATCACAACTTTTAGAGAGAAAAAAATAAAAAGTAATTATTTGCAGTTTGAACAAAACCTGGTTAAAGTATTTTTTCCATTTATGTCGTAGGGAAAGTTGGAATTTTTCTGAGGTCAGGACGACGTAAGACTAAAATCCGAATAAGAAATAAGAAAAAAGTGATGTGGCAGAGAATGAAAAAGAGAAGGGCGAAGGACCCGTCACCCGCTCCCAGCCCCCCCCCCCCCAAAAAAAAAAAAAAAAAGTAGATCGTGTAGCAAAGGAGGCTTCTTCGACAGGATTTAAAATGTCAGGATAATATAGTATATGAAATTTAATTCAGGTGATTTTCATCATCCACACTGGCATTTCCCTGTAGGTGTCTTGTGCCGTCATTGCGTCTCACGTGATGCACTGTAGGCGTTACTAAAGGCTTTTAGCAACGTCCCTTCGGTCCCTAATTGCACCCACATTTTATCCTTTTACCTTACCTCCATTCCCGCTTCCTTCTTTCAGTCTTGCTGTCCAACCACTTCAACTCCCTTTTGTCACTGTCTGACGAAACTGAATGACCGGAAGTGGCCCATTGTTTGGTTTCGTCGCCAAATCTCCATATCTCACATTAACAGTGGGACGTCGGTTTCCACGTTTTTCATGGAACAGAATTGAAGGCCCTGTCGCACTAGCAATATTTCCGTCGACTGTTTGAGTTTGCTGTCGTCGACTTTCCAAAAGAGTCGACGTCATTCCGTACTCTGGTTGTGACACATCTCCTCCTCCTCCTCCTCCTCCGTGCTGTGGTCGTCGTCGTCGTCGTCAAAAGGTGTAAACAAACCACCTTAGCTGTGACTTCCAAGAGTGTTAAGACAAATCTGCCTTTCAACAGAAAGCTACCTGTCATGGTGGGTCGTGCTGTTATGCTTTTAAAATTGTTGCATAGAAAAATAAATAAATAAATAAACAAACTTCTTTGGGTATGGTCTTGGTTACAACGACGTGAAAACGAAAGTGTTTATTATAGAGGAGTAAAGGAAGTGTAAAGGAACTGTATGCAGTTCAGCAAGGTCAGGAAAGTTTTCCCTGAGTCTCCTTGTGATTTCTTCATCATTTTTCCTCTTCAGACCTTTTTCATGTAACTATCATGCTCATGATTCCATAAGTATCTCTCTCCCCCATATCCCATATCTTCGACCGAAAGCTGTTCTGATAACCTTGTCCAGTGTACCGAGCTCTACCTGCATATTTGTTTCGATGACTTGAAATGGCCGCTCTCCCAGATCTAAACAAGCAATTAAATCGAGGGTAGCGGTGGGTTGAATTCGATCACTATCGTTGTCAAAACTGGCGACGACGACTCCAGGAAGTCGTCGTCAAAAAAAAAAAAAAAAAAAAAAAAAAAATGAAAAGTCGACGGAAAGTTCGCTATTGTGACAGCGCCTTCATTAACACTTCTCTGTAATGACCTTCGGTGATTGATTTGATTTACACAGAATTAAGGCTGTCAGGCCAAGCGCTCGGGTCCTTTCAGGTATTCAGATCTTGTAGCAGTCAAAACTGAGAGGTGGAGTGGTTGGACAGCAAAATTAAAGCAATCCAGAAAGTAAATGAGATGAAGTACGAGAAATTAAATAGAAAAACCCAGCAGTTACACTCAGAATGAAACTCATCTTGGGTATGCATGTATGCCATCACCCTAATTGAAGTTGATATTGCAGCTGAAAATGGTAGAGTCTTAAACCACCGGGTTTGTGCATTCTCGTTTATTGTTATTCCCTTGAATCCTGCTTGACCAGACCTATTTGCATCACAGTTCTGTGAACATTCCAGTGCCATATCTGTCCAGATTGCATTGAATTCTCCAGAAGATCGTTTCACAGTAAAGTATCCACGTTCAATTGCCTCATAAATATCAGGAGCCTCAGTTTGAAGATTGTCATTTCATGTAGATAACACATTACTGCTTTAACGTATTTGGTATGATCAGCAGCTGCTCTATACTCAGCCATTTCTGCAGTTGCTGATTAGTGCTCCTGCCATTCACCACTCCTCTCTGCATGAATGTATGACAGGAGGATTTCTATCATATGTAAGTAGTTACACCAAAACTGGAGGTCTTGCTGTACTTATTACAAGATTCAAACTGGTCTATAAAAATTTGAAAATGTGGTAGAAATGGGAGTATCGTCTTTAGTTCCCTGCCTAGTGGGGACATTAATTCAGACATTTCTGCCATCACATCCATATTGATTCGTTCCTCAATCACCCAAGGTTCAAATGCGTCAAACCTAAGGGCTTCCAGCGCCTCATACACAAGCAAGTGTATGAGAAAAGGAGCTGGCCTCTACGTCTCTCAGCCGTCTACAAGTTAGGTTTGTTTTTTTAGCGAAGCTGCATCGATAGTAACCTTTATCAGAGAGGACAGTTTCTGCTGTGCCATCTTTCAGTACATTGCTGAAGACAAACAGTTCTTTCAAACCTGAACCATACATAAGCTTTCCAATTGCTCCTAGATAGTTTGTTAAAAAATGGAAGCCCCCCTAGCCTAAGAATCGGGTTTTCATTCATCTGGTGCATTTTTGCGGAGTGTGTAAATAAACTCATAAATAGATTCATCTTGGGTAAGAACAGTATGTCTCCTCCCCAACTGCTGGTTGAATTGGTGAATTGGGTATGAAGGGGCAGTGCCCAATTGCTGTAACTGGAATGTGTTTATGATTCAGCGTAGCATGAAACACTTTCCATCCGGGCAATCAACTTCTACCTCAAGAAATTCACTAGGACAAAGTGGAGTAACTTGGAACAGAGATTAATACTTGGGGTATCTGATTGTGATCCCTGCAAGAATTCCAGTATCATGCTGTTGGCCTTTTCTGGGAACAGCTCACGCTTCAACTTCTTTACAGAATGGACTGTGTTTATTGATATTATAGAAGTGTCATAATACTCTCTATGTGTGTGGTACGCTTGTGTCGTATATCTACAGGTACCTTGCCAAATACATGGCCTTCCAGCAACCCTGGCTGGTACATCACCATGCTTGTCATATGCATACTAGAGCCATCAAGTTTACATTCAGAGAAATCTAAATTATCAGTTGCAAAGTGAGTGAACTTACCTGAAACTGTATTTGCCTCTACAGATGCTAAGACACTTGGGAGCTCACTGTAACTAATACACAATCCTAATCGACTAAGCATAGTTATATCTTTGCTCCTAGTTTTATGATACACATATACAGCTAAACCAACATGCTTGGGTGTATGCAAACCAGTTACGGCAGACACAATGTCTTGTGAGATGTTTAAAAGACTTTCATGAATATCTGGAGGATTAACAAGAAGTTCATTTTTACCTACATTATTTGGAATTGCATCAGAAAGCAGAAGTGTAACTAAATTGTAAAGACTGGGTGGAGTTATGGCCAATGATTGGTCATATGAGACTTCATAGGAATCTAATCTACTCCTTTTGCAATGTGTTTTCATATCCCTTACATCTGATTTAATTTTTAGTTATGAGAGGAAACAGTATTATTTAAAGGCATACAATACTATTTATAATGCTTTGTGTGAGTTGGTGCTACATGAATATTTTTGAGGTTGGGCCAAGTTTTATGCAAATATCAAACTTGACCGATAGTTTAGATTAATAGGTGGTTTTTTATATATAATTTCTAGTAAATTTAGCAAATTTGGGTAAATTTTTCTTATCTTAGCTATGATATTTTATGAATTGCAGCTTGATTATTTAACCAAGATGTAGGAATTTTTCGGTAAATTTTCCCAAAGTCATCATTTGTTTCATTTGAAAAAGGATCCAAAAGCCAATAGGTGTCATTTTTAATGTGTCAAGGTCATTTTACCAGAATATTACGTGAAAATATAAACAAACAATCATAAGATTTAATGAAAGTGGCCAACGCAAATAAGATAGATTAATCTAGAGAGCTATTTATGGCAATATTTAGGTGTTGGAAGGGCCAGATTTTTAAGAGCCGTCCCGACTATGGTGTGCTATATATTAATCTATCTTATAAATGCATCAAAACGTCAGGGGCTCACCGTGTAGGGAAAATTCCTTATTTTAACAGGTAGAGGCATTTGGCTCCTAGACTAGTTGAGGAGAAAATGCGCATTTTAATTTTCATCACTAATGTTATGTTGAATAATAATGATAATAATAATAATTCAAAGAAACCTCATAATCACATGAGTTAATAAAATAAAATGGAAAAGTAAATCCACAGTAATATGTCTGATCTGTTATTTAAAATACAAAGCAGAGAGCTTTCGAAGACCTGCACGGTCCTCCTTGTCAATCTGAATACAATTACTAACAGTGACCATACAAGAACTCTGTTTTTCGACTAGTTTACAAATAGCCTGTTTGATGATGTAGTTGGCTCTTCACGTTATCCCCTCGTTCTCCAACGGCAAACCAGCTAATCGCCTAGATCTTCGAAGTGGCGGTTCGTCTCTTGAATCGTTTGATATGTTATCCATAGCAGCTTGGGCGCCTGCAACTAGGGACACGGGATGGGTCTCTGTTACCTGAACGAAAGAAGATGAGGCAGCGGCAGTATCAGAGGTGGCTAGATTATTGGTGTTATTACCATGCAACCTATATCTGTTATAATCCCTGATAAACTGACAGCAAATTATTTCATTCAAAATAAAGTCTTCTTGCGTAAAGGCTTTATTGCCTTCCATAGAGAGACCCCTGTTAATAATTGCTCCTTCAACTAACCTTCTAATACCTGTATCCTTACTATTGAAAATTACTTTTGACTCGTTCCAATTAATGCGGTGATCATCATTTTAAACAACAGATCAGACATATTACTGTGGATTTACTTTTCCAATAATAATAATGATAATACTAATTATGATGATAATTTTCTTTTAGTTCTAAGCCATTTCCATGAACAGGCACGTTTTTATTCACGTTGAAAATTAGGAATATAATGTTTACAACTTAATCGCGTGAAGGGAAAATCTTGCACACGTCCCGAGCAAGCTGGAGGTCGGATCACGCCTTGTTCATGTTTCATTCCACATCATCTTATGCAATCTTTATTTGCACCATTCCCTCCCAGGTCGTGACTTCCGTCTCAGCATCGGTACTCCGTGTTTCTAGAGAAAAGGAGATGGCCTCTACGTCTCTCAGCCGTCTACAACAAGTGAGGTTTGTTTTTGTAGCAAAGCTGCATCGATATATTGCCGTGTAGAGGCGCTTACCTCTCTTGGACACAGGAAGGAGCCGATGAAATGAGAGAAGTTTGTTTTCAGTCCATTAGGAAAGTTGGGAACCATCCACAGTTTAGGAGAGGTTTGCGTTGAGGTCGACTCCAATCAACGACTGTTGGTGTTATTTAGGAAGAATGGAGAGGAAGCAGTGGCGTGGAAGGTGTTGGAACGAAAAGAAGTTATTATTTTGCCACAACGTAAAAACACCATACAAACAAGCAAACAAACAAAACAAGATACTGAATGGAATGTAGTGAGAGAACAAAAGTAAATTTATTTTTTTCTCTGCTTCGTCACTTAATATATATATATATATATATATATATATATATATATATATATATATATGTATATATATATATATATATATATAGTATATATATATATATATATATATATATATATATATACATATATATATATATATACATATACATATATATATATATATATATATATATATATATATATAATTCCACTGACATAATTATGGATTTCATCACCATTAAGTGACTAATGATACTGAGATTTTATAAAATGGCATTTTATTATTATTATTATTATTATTATTATTATTATTATATTATTATTATTATTATTATTATTATTGGATTATTATTGGTAGAAGACCCTCCTTTAGGCAAATGCTGTTAAAAAGAATGGGAGAATTAAGCGAGTTGATTTTATATATTGTTTTTTCTATTTTCCTTACAATTCGCTTCTCAGGCTCAGCGATGTTTCTGAGTAACTGGCCAATATTCATATTGGGAATTTTCAAAAATTATAATGCTGAAGGTAATCTATTATTTTATTAGAACAGGATCTCGGGTCCAGGTCAAGCAGGGGTCGTCGTTGCCGGTATTATATTATTATTATTATTATTATTATTATTATTATTATTATTATTATTATTATTATTATTATTTTATTATTATCATAGAACCATGAGTTTTGAAATAGAGAACAAATCTACAGATACTTATGGGTACAGGCATTAAAAAAAATAAAGAGTAGAAAGGTTTAAAAGGCGTAACAGGAGGGAAACCTTTCGCAGTTGCACCATACAAAACAATTGTCAGGAAAGGGTTGAGGAAAGCAAGATGGACGAAAGAGAATATGAACGGAGGTACAGTAAAAGGAATGAAAGGGATTGCCGCTGAGGGGTGATGGGACGCTGCAAAGAACTGCAAGTAATGCCTACAGTTCACCGCGTGAGGTGCACTGAAAGCCTTACCTCCCTACTGGGAGAAGCAGACCTTGTTTAAAGAAAAATGCTCTGTTGTCTAGAATAGGCCTAAAACTGCTTATTTCAGTTATTCTATGATGCCTCTAGAGTGATATATATTTTTCTCTGAATATTATGGTGCTTTCGATTTAAAAAAAAAATGATAGAACACATTGCATGATATCACTACGCATAATTCCAATACTAATGTATACCATAATACCGTGGTAAATACGATCATTTTCCATGAGCAATACGATGTCAGGAGAGGTAAAGGTAGGCTGCATGACAACACTGGACTGAACAACTGACAAGTGACGATAAGCTATATTCTGTTTTTTCCATCTGTCCATCAGCTGGTGGTGGTCGCGCATGGTAACACTGCGTCCCGGGATTTAAATAGTTACGCTATGTGTAAGTTTTAGGTAATTAAAGGATATCTTAGTGAACATTTGCAACTGAAAAGTGTTTTAATAATTAAATGTATGCGAATTACCCCGTTAATATTCGAAATTGGATGTTATTTAAAGCCCGGGACGCAGTGTTACCATGCACAAACACCACAGGCGGATGGACAGATGAAAAAAAAACAGAGTATAGTTGTCTATTGTTTGGCGTTGTGTTGTGATCCCGTGCTAAGACATCCGTAAAACTTGTTCATTAAAATTTAAATCCTCAGACCCTTTGTTATTTTGTCATCACTGAGCACTTAATATGTACGATTATTCAAGTGCTTAAGCAATTAATACTTGAAGTGCCTTTCGAAGGAAGCATTAACGTAGGATTTTTAACGAATGAAAATCCTGGCGGCGTCAGGCAAGTTGGAGACGACGATGCCACATAGCAACAGAAAGGTAACTTCTGTCACCTCGTGATTTCAAATGACGAGGCAGGAGGTTCATTTGAAAATAATTTGATTCGTATAGGAATATTTAAATTGTGTATACTTTAATATCCCTAATATATTAACAGATAGCAACAAATATCGTAGAATATTGATTTTACGCAAAACTACACTTCAATCCATCATAACATTTCTCTTTTGAGAATATCATATTCCCTGTTTTAAATCGCGTTTTGATGTTTCTGACATGATTTCGCTTTAGTTATATTTAATCTCAACACCACTCCCATAAGCGCAGTGTTCTGTAAAACATTAAAGAGGGCAAATATCTTGGTAACGGTAAATTCGTGATAAATGTGTACATGAGTTTCGTGCTGATCATGTTAAGTAGACTTACGATCACAGCAGTAAAACTCCAGTATCAAAAGATGATTTAAACTAAAATCAAACTAAATTTACTATACATTGTGGATAACATGAACCCAAAGACCACTCTGATATCCTATATACACAGAAGCACTTAGGTATATTAAATTAACTTTCTAATTTAAGTGAATAGGTTCGAAAGGTCGAAACTAACGGCAAAGAAGCCTTTGACAGAACCGCGTCAGAAACTCAAAGGTTGAATAGCGGTTGTTGGAGTCGTTAAACAGTACGGTACATTATTTACATTCGAGTATGGTACAAAATTTATCAGGTACGGGATTGTATTTTTGCTAGTGTATGGTACGAAACTTTTCAGGTACGGTTCGCCATTTTTAGGTACGGTACGGCATTTGTTAGTATACAGTATGATAGTTATGTTTAAAAAATTTCCACGTACGGCACAGTATGGCGTTTTTAAGGTAAGGTAGGTACGGCATTTCTGCTAGTGTACGGTAAATTTTTCAGATACGGTACGTACAGTATTCTGTTAGTATACGGTACATTTTCCAGGTACGGGAAAGAAGTATTTACAATATGACAGATATCAATGCGGATTCCGAGTTATAAAGATGCGTAAGGTTACGATGAAACGGAACATGCATTCATCCTCTTAGAACATGACTATATTCATAATTTTTTTTTTTCTTTTTTTTTTTTACTAACGAGGTTCCCAGTTTAAAAATAGAAAACTTTGCGTGATGTTATTCATATCCATTGTCGACCTCTGCTGCAATATTCTGCTTGACATAGAGCACGCGTTCACTAAAAGTGAGTCGCTTTTCGAGAGAGCAATTTAATGACGCTGAAGGCTCTCTCTCTCTCTCTCTCTCTCTCTCTCTCTCTCTCTCTCTCTCGTGTCCGATGTCTGCACCAACTTTTGAACAAATGATTTCCTTAATCAATTATCTACCTGACAGATTCATATTTCATAATTACTCGTAATTACCGTCCAGCATTGCAGACTGACAAGGTTATTGTATTTGGTTGCTGATCTAATTATTATACTAAATGATAATAAAATTAATTAAAAAGTTCCAGCCAAAATAAAGGTCTGAAACAGGACTTTCAGAGATCCCCCCCACCCCCTCTCTCTCTCTCTCTCTCTCTCTCTCTCTCTCTCTCTCTCTCTCTCATTATTACCGAAAACATTCACATTTCTCATGGATATAATGAGAATAGAGCAGCCTCTCGGGAGCTCTCTGCATATATGGTGATGTATCTTAACGTAAGAATTATTGTTCATTTCAGTGTGCATTGCGTTATCCGTCATGATAATAATAATAATAATAATAATTGAAAAAGAAACCCACAAAATCACTTTGTAACTTGTTTACTTCTAAGTATTTACATTTAGTATTACTACACACTCGAGAGATGTTTGGGATGTCAGCCTGGGTCAAGGCCCAGCAGTCTTCTGGAACTTCTTCTCGTTGAGCTGTCATTTATGTGATGGCTGTTCTGGTTTCCTTGAGAGTTTCCAATCCCCTCTTGTCGCTCTGATATCCTGAGCTGATGGTCAATGGGATTAATCCTTGAGGTAAGGGTGTGGTCACCAAAAGTCTGTTGGGCAGGAAACCTAATCTCCAGGTCAGCAGGGTCAATCTTAGCTTCTTTTAATATCGAAGCTCGGCTTATGGGATCTTCTGAGGTAAAACCTTGTTTCCTTCTATTACTTTAATCTCTCTGATGAGTGCACCTTCTACTACCCTCCTGTGACTAATTTTGTTGCTTTTGTTACTGTTTTTGAAATCCATCGTATGGTCATTTTCTCAACAATGCCTAGCTATAGCACTCCCCTGAGAGTTAAGTTGTACTACCCTTCTATGTTCTTGGATTCTAGTCCTTATTCCCCTTCCTGATTCCCCCACATATCTGTCTCCACAATTGTTGCAATTGATTATGTATACCCCCGCTACATCAACTGTATTACTGTATTCTCCTTCCAATTTATATTTACATACTTTGTTTTTTACGGTATTATCAAAGGTATATACAAATTTATATTTACTTTCTTTCATTTTTTGAAGCGATTTGTTTCACTTTAGGCATAAAAGAAAGGGCAACTATTTTCTTGTTTTCTTTATTCCATGTACTCTCTACATTTGCTCTGTAAAAAATTTTTCTAGCTTTGTTGAGTGCCCTTTTTCTGAACCATTCCGGGTATGCTAATGCATCGAAGCTTTTACCGATGTAATTTATTTCTTGTTCTATCTTGCAAGGGTCACACGTTCTCATTGCCCTAAGAAATAAACCTGTTAGAACCCCTATTTTTATATCATGACTGTGAAAAGAGAAGAAATGAATATATGAGTTTGTATGTGTGGGCTTTCTATATGTGCTGTATTCATATCCTGTTTCTTTTCTTTCTATGAGTATGTCTAAAAAGGGCAGTTTATTATTGTTACTTTTCTCTAAAGTGAACTAGATATTGTTATCAAACTTATTGAGTTCATCTAGAAAAGTTTCTATTTCATTTTCATCACCTTGCAGAATAGCAAAAATATCATCCACATATCTCCACCATCCTTGCAGTTTTAAGTTAGGGACATTAACATTAGGAACTAGATTAGTTTCGAAATATTCCATATAGATGTTAGCGAGTATAGGTGATAATGAGGACCCCCATAGCTACTCCATATTTCTGTTTGTAAACTTGTCCCTCAAACGTGAAATAAGTATCACTGAAACACAATTTAATCAACTGAAGGAAGACGCCTATTTCGATGTTTGGATTGAAAATACCCTCATTATGTTTAGTCTGAAGGAATTCTAATACTTTATCTAAGGGGACATTGGTGAATAATGCTACTACATCAAGCTGTTCATTATGCAAGAAGATATGAAACACAACTTTACGAAGCCAAAGCCATGAAAAATAAGATCTGGTTTATAAGTGAGTGTTTGAAGAACAAAGTGTGTCCAAAAACATATGGCAGGATTGGAAGAAGACCCTGGAGTGGAGAAGCATTCAGCAGTTTTCAAGAAGGATACATCAAGGATCAGTTGCACGAGCTTAGGGAGAAGAAAGAAGCTGCATTT
>NC_087214.1:27157943-27167943 GCF_015104395.2 Macrobrachium nipponense
TTTGCATATAGACTCTTGAAGGAGACACACAAATTTGGTCTTTGGGAAATCTGTGTTATGTGTTGGTCTGATCTCAGAACATCGATGTTTTGTGTGTGAGGGGCCTATGTCCAGTGGTGTGGTTTTGGAGATTCTCTCTCTCTCTCTCTCTCTCTCTCTCTCTCTCTCAAGCGAAGGGAGGTGTCATTTGATTATTATATCTGCTGCTACCCACAACAGTTACCACATCATGCGGTGCACTGTAGGCAATAGTTAAGATTCTTTGCAGCGTCCCTTCGGCCCCTAGCTGCAACCTCTTTCAGTCCTTTTAGTGTTCTTCCGTTAATTATCAACGCCTCTGTTCAAATTAAAATGATAATGATTGTGAAGTGAGGAATGTGAAGACCCAACCTCAACTATTTCATTTATAGAGAATTTAATTCACTTTCCCTCTTGAACGCCAATTTTTAATTCCGCCAATACTTTCCTCTTCCTCTCCAAAACAGCCTCCCTCCAGAACAGAGGGGAAGAGGAGGAGAGACCATTTAAATATTGAGGGGAATTTGAAAAGGGTTCGTTCATATTCCTGAATTCTCTTCCCCCGAGGAGGTGCCGATTTGTCTATAGGATTTTTTCTGTATTTTTATCCGGTGGATTTTTTCTTGTATGTTTTTTATTTTATTATATGTTATTGTTGCGGTGGTCAGTGAGGGAACTAGTTTATTTTTGCCTACGTAAAAAATTCGTGTATTGAAAAATATCTTTTTTAGTGTGGGTTTAAACATCCTTGCAGAAGAAAGAGAGAGAGAGAGAGAGAGAGAGAGAGAGAGAAATCAAAATAAAAAATAAAATAACTTTATTTCTATTTTACAATGGTTTTTCTACATGTCATTGTAAAAAATGTATACATAATGAGTTAAAAATATATGCAATTAATGAGAAGTACAAAATGGTTCAATTACTGACAAGACTTTTTAGAACTTAAAATCTTAAAACTCCAGAACTTAAAATCTTCAGAACATAAAATCTAAAAAATCTGAACACATAGGTATTGCCGTTACAATGTGATGTATTAATGATACCCATAACTGGGTAAACACACATCCACAACACTGGATGATCTAAGTATGAAAACAAAACCAAGTATGAGATGACTGTTAAAAGTAAAAATGATGTGAAAGCTTAAAGGCTTAAAAGCTTAAAAAGCTTAATATGCGACCTGACACCAAACTAACTTTATCTCCATTATATAACTGAGATCATCAATTGAGACCTACCCAAAATACAAACGCTTTCTGAACAAAACCACCCACTCAACAAAAGTACAGCAGAGTAAAACTGTAAACGAAAACCACCGACCATGACTCATAAGAAAGGCAAACCACTTACTATTAAATTTCCCTCACTATGATCTATTTATTTTCAAGGAAATATGATTTCAATTCTTTTTGAAAAGCTTGATTGAAGGTGCAATCTTTATATTAGTTGGAATGTTGTTCCAGACCCTTGGCCCCTTAATCGATATTGATTTAGCTCCCACTCTTAACTCTTTCAAAATTGGTGTCACATGATCATATTTTCTAGCCCCGCCGTGAGCTATTTTAGCTGCGAAATTCTGAGCTTTCTGAACCCGGTCTATTTGCTCTTTATTTAGTTCCTCGTTGGACGAGTGGTTTTCGCGCTCTGCTGCCAATCCGGTGCTCTCTCTCTCTCTCTCTCTCTCTCTCTCTCTCTCTCTCTCTCTCTCTCTCTCTCTCTCTCTCAAGGAAATCCCATCTTCCCTGACATTTAATCTTCCTTTGTTTTCCCAAACTGCAGAGATTCCAGCAGATTGAAATAAGATTTTAAAAGCACGAAGCTCTAATGCCCTCTCTCTCATCAGGAAGGGGAGTAATGAGATCATTAGTGAGATCATTTAGAACCTCATTAAAAGAAGAAGAAAAAACTGTGATCTATGATGAAGAGGGCGAGATGGAAGGAGACATAGATTCAAAATATCTTGAGATTATTCAAGGTGTCAGGTGGAATTTTGCTCAAGTCTTTGGACTCTCTTTCTCTCTCTCTCTCTCACTTTCAGAAGCCACACTAAGGTTATTTGTCGAGCGGGTACCATATACGAAATCATCTCAAATCCAAGTCATGGGCGTGTTCAGTAGTTTTCCTGTCATGTCAAATAGAGTTGAGAGAGAGAGAGAGAGAGAGAGAGAGAGAGAGAGAGAGAGAGAGAGAGAGAGAGAGTCTATATCAATTATCATTAGGTTACAACTAAAGTACCCAATTTTCTTGTCAAAATTCTTTTTATTTTATCTGAAAATAAAGCCACAAATGATTTTATATCAAATTCAATTTGCAAAACCCAGTTAGTGGTGGTCCCATTCTGAACGGACAAGTAAGGATTTCATGAGTAGGGCTTTCGAAAATCCTTCTCCCTCTGGAATTCTGAATGACATCCTGTTAGGAATATAGTGAAGGAACTCGGGTATCGTCAGTTGACGAAGGACTTCCCTAACTTCAGTTGGAAACCAGTTCACTTCGCTGCAGGATACCAAAACTGAGATAATTTTGTCTACTCGTAGGGGCATGGGATGGCCTTGGAAAATAGAGTCCTATCCTGAAATGATTTTGGATTGCCTATTGAGTTGTAAGGATGGACTGATGTGATATTAATTGTGTTGGTGATTTGGGAATAATTCTTCTCAGGAAATTTGTGTCGTACTTTGAATTTAGGCCTAGTCTGAGCATGCGCATTGTTGAATATTGCAAGTGGCAAAGAAATTCTCTCTCTCTCTCTCTCTCTCTCTCTCTCTCTCTCTCTCTCCCCGAAGAGAACCTTTGTAAATAAAAACTCCTTCCGTCTCTTCATTTGCATAGATTTAGCTCAACGTCTCCGGAAGGATTTTCTTTTCATGTGGGAACAGGAGAGAGAATTATTGTAAGGCAGGTTTTGGGTTGCTGAGAGGTTTTCATGGCTATGTATAGTGTGCATTTGCATACCTCTTACAAGAGAGAGAGAGAGAGAGAATGATATCCTCTCTCTCAAGGCTATGTGCACTGTCCATAGGTTTTTATTTCGGTCGTGGCCAAGTAGAGTGTACATTTGAATTCCTTTTAGAGAGAGAGAGAGAGAGAGAGAGAGAGAGAGAGAGAGAGAGAGAGAAATCATACAAACCAAACTCTAAAACAGAAACGAGTGATTTATATTTAAACATCAACAAAATTTACTGAAAATATTCCCCTGATAAATATCATAATTTTTAATTTTATTATATCCCGAACAATGAACCGTCCACATAACTTCCCAAAAAAAGCGAGACAAAATCGATATGGGGTAGGGGTGAGAGAGGGGGTTACGGGTCATTGCATTCTGTTGTTGGAAATTGGGACATTTGAAGCTGTTCAGCCGATGTTTTCCGTAAATGGTTAGTGCCATCAATGCACCTCATGCGGTGCACTGCAGGTATTACTTAGTTTTGTGAAACGTCTCTTCGCCCGTAGCTGCAACCCCTTTCATTCCTTTTAGTGTATCTCCATTTATATTCTTTTCCATCTGACTTTCCTTGGCCCTCTCCTGGCAGTTGTTTCACAGAGCAACTGCAGAAGGTTTTCCTTCTCATTCACCTCTCAACACTTTTTATTCAAAGTGATGAATGACCTCATAGGTCCCAGCGCTCGGCCATTGGTCTAAATTTTGTATTCCAATCCGAATTCCGAAAGAATGTAGTTGGTTTATCACCAAATTTACCGCCAAATTTGAACAGTTTATCAGAAGATATTTGTTGATTCCAAAATTGTGTAATTGTCTTTTCCCTAAAGAAATAAGTTTATCACTAAGTTTACTATCAAAGTTGAACGAAGTATCAGAAGATGTACTATGTTGATTCAAGACATTATACAGTTTATCGTTTTCCAAAAGGAAGTTACTTTATCGTCAATTTTACCGTCAAAGTTAAAGTGTATCAAACAGTCCTGGAACTACGGGAATTCTGTCAGAATAAACCTGGTTTCTGTGTCATCGCTCATCCGGGATATTGTCGAGTTGGCAGGGGAAAGAAATATCTTGCATATTTAGCAGAATTCTCTTGCATTCGGAGGGACACGATATCGTCGTCTTCGTCCATAGAATTAAATTCGTTTTTGTTTTTGAGTTTCTAATGGTGTTGTCTGAAGTTAGACGGACATTGGGTTTTGAAATAAAGAAAAATCTGGGATTTTGTATATTCAATCCAATCCAGGAGATTTTGTGTCAGTTCTCGGAAAGTATCAGATGAAATCAAAGAATAACCAAAATCGCAGCACCTCATTATACTCTTGTGATGTAATTCCCCTTGTGTGAGTACTGCTCTTTCTCTTACTTTCTATTATCCTTTCCTTCAGTTTTCTTAGGAAGGGAAAGTTGATTAGAAAATTCGGAACTTATCACAAGTTTTCCAGTCGGTTTCGTTTTTTTCTGGAAAAAGGGTCAAATTAACCTCAAAGGCTTTGAGAAACATTATGTACAGAAGCAATTTCTCTACAGGTAAAAGGTCCAAGGGTTTTAATTTCTTCTTCTAATTTTACCTTCTAATCTTTTGTTGGGAAGTTTGCATATTACAAAAGCTAATCCCCTTACTAGGACACACACATTATATATAATATATTATATATCTGTATATATATATATATGGATATATTATATATATATATATATATGATTATAGTTATATATATTATTATATATATATATATATATATATATATATATATTTATATATATCTATATATAGATATATATCTATTAATAGTCTACAGAGATATATATATACAGATATATATATATATATATATATATAATATATATATAGTATATATAGATGATCTATATATATATATATATATATATATTATAGATATATTATATATGTTATATATATATATATATATATATATATATATATATATATATATATATATATCTATATCTATATATATATAGATATATATATTATCTATATATCTATATATCTATATATCTATATATATATATATACTATATATATAGCATAATATGGATATATATAGATATAATATATATATAGATAGATATATAGGATATATATATTATATATATTAGATAGATATAGATAGACTATATAGAGATATATATATATATATAATATATATATACATATCTGATATATCTTATATATTATATATATATATATATATATATATATATATATATATATATATCTATATATCTATCTATATATATATTATATATATATATATATATATATATATATATATATCTATATATCTATCTATATATATATATATATATATATATATATATGATAGATATATCTAGACATATATATCTATATAGATATATATATATATATATATATATATATATATATATATATATAGATATATATATATATATATATATATATAGATATATCTATATATATATATCTATATATAGATATAGAATATAGATATATATGATATATAGATATATAGATATATAGATATATAGATAAATAATATAAAGATATATATATATATATATATATATATATATATATATATATATATATATATATAGGTATGTTGTCGTATCGAGAAAACTTTAATTTAAGCAGGAACAGCATAGCCAGAGGAAGTGGTAATATTCCAGACATTATTATTTTAAAGAAATAATTATGTCTGGAATATTACCACATCTTCTGGCTATCCTGTTCCTGCTTATATATATATATATATATATATATATATATATATATATATATATATATATATATATATATATATATATATATATATATATACTATCTGCAGTATGATCCTCAAACAGCAATTCAAGAATGCCGAAGACACATGGATGTTCTAAAAGATTTTATTCATAGAGAAACGTTTCGCACATGACTAGTGCATCATCAGTCTGAAAATGACAAAATAATAACCATTAAAAATACTAAAAATACACAGGATTCTTAAAATGACAATTAAAAACATTAAAAGACTAAAAGTAAGAAGCAAAGTAAAAACAACTGCTGTTACACCAACCTTCAGGTACAGAGGAAGAAGAATAGAAGGACCAAAGAGGGAACAACAACCTCCAAAGGACGACTATGCCAGATATAGTTGAGCAGAGGAGCAGCCACCGTTTAACGATGGAACGAGTCTTTTAATATATAATGACTCTAAGGTCGTCAGATAATCTGCATCCTTAGAATACGCTAATTATGGAAAAGTGCTGCTTCTTAACCTCAATTTTACAATTGATAGCATGATTTTATATATTTGAATGTTCTGGTCTGCTCAATCTTTGTCCCGTTCTAAAACTCAACCCTCAAGTGACTGTAATAACGCATCTGCAACGACCTCTTCGTTGATCCAATATTGTTGCAGATGCGTTATTACAGTCACTTAGGGTTGAGTTTTAGAACGGACAAAGATTGAGCAGACCAGAACATTCAAATATAAAAAAATCATGCTATCAATTGTAAAATTGAGGTTAAGAAGCAGCACTTTTCCATATTAGCGTATTCTAAGGATGCAGATTATCTGACGACCTTAGAGTCATTATATATTAAAAAGACTCGTTCCATCGTTAAACGGTTAAACGTGGCTGCTTCCTTCTGCTCAACTATATCTGGCATAGTCGTCTTTGGAGGTTGTTGTTCCCTCTTTGGTCATTCTATCTTCTTCCTCTGTACCTGAAGGTTGTTGGTGGTTGTGTAACAGCAGTTGTTTTTACTTTGCTTCTTACTTTTAGTCTTTTAATGTTTTTAATGTCATTTAAGAATCCTATGTATTTTTTTAGTATTTTTTAATGTTATTATTTTGTCATTTTTTCAGACTGATGATGCACATAGTCATGTGCGAAACGTTTCTCTATGAATAAATCTTTTAGAACATCCATGTGTCTTTGGCATTCCTGAATTGCTATATATATATAGTATATATATATATATATATATATATATATATATATAGTATATATATATATATACACATAAATTTTGATCAGTTACAAAGTTGTCTTGTTTATTCGTACAAAGATTATGGACCTATTTAATCAGGAATTTTTTATGTCTACCAGACGATGGGGACAGATTAGCCCTTGAAATCTTTTAACTTTTATGAAAAATCTCCTTTAGGTACAATTGTTTAAATAGGTCCTGTTATTCTATCTAGTATGATGTATGTATGTATGTATGTATGTATGTATGTATCTATCTATCTATCTATCTATCTATCTATCTATACACACATATATATATATATGTTACTTACAAAATGTATTTATGTATACAATGTCATATATGAAAAAAATGTATTAATAACTGCATATGCCTTGTGGTCATTCAGCCTTATTCCAAATATTTTATTTGTCTGAAGTGAATTAAATGAATTTTGACTTCGGACGTCATTCCAGCGCATTCCGACATCGGGAATTCCAAGTGATGTTGACGAATCGGGTGAGGCCAATTTGCACACATACCAAAGCACTCGATAGACAGCTAGCCCAGGGGAACGGGGCTGTGGGGGGTTACGATCTGTTCCCAGATAGGCCTAGTCTGAACTCTTTTGAAAATTGAGTCTAATCCTTGATAGGCCTACGTTTAACACTTGAAAATGGCATAAACACTTCTTGGGTTCCTCTGGGGTTTGATGGAGGTGCTAAACGATTTCGTTCTCTTCCAGTTGCTTATAATTATTCTGGGAAAAACGCTTCCTATAGTGTTTGTGGAAGAGTAATTGAGAAGCCTGTCTTAAGTATAATGGGGTGGAAATGCCCAATATATTACTCGAAGGTCAACTGGGAAACTTCGTCGCATCGCCCCAAAAGACAATTCTGGATCAAAGTGCCAACAAAGGTTCGTCAAATGAATCATATCCTTCTGTGGAATGGAGAGCCACCTTTGTAGACACCAGTTTAACAATTCGACAAAAAAGAGCTGCTCTTATTGATGAGTGCAGGCGATTTCAACCGAAGGTTAGATAATGAGCAGACCTGATGTACTTGAGAGTTTCCTACTCGTTAGCTTGTGGCTTTTTTGTAGGTTAAAGTTTTATTTTACGTGTACGTCTCATTTTGTGTGATAATACATTCAGTTGACTAAGTTCCATAAAAAATTAAAAAGTTGCCCAAAAATACTACATTTTGTAGTGTATTACGAAAATGTCGTCATTTAGTTTTGCCAAAGAGTACAAGCGGCCGAAATGCGATGCAACGTTTGACGTCAAAGTTCAAGGTCAGCGGAGGTAGAAAAATCAATCTAAATGAATTCACGTTAAATTGAAAAGTATACTCATGCATGTCAATTAATCCGCATTATTTATTTATTTATTTTTTATTTCGACGTCTGCCCGCAACACCCGTACACCTTCGAGATGAAAAAGTATTGGAACTTGAGGAGAGAAATTCTACTGAAAAAGACCAATAAAGATCCTCAGCATCTTCCGCCGATATCATCTCCTCCTCCTCCTCCTCCTCCTCCTCCTTCAACCTGCTGGGTCCAGCGATATTGGACTGAGGATGTTTAGAGGCAGAGAGAGAGAGAGAGAGAGAGTATTTCCGGTGAAATTCTGCAAACTCGCTCTCCTCCCTAAATTTGGAGTGCCCGGGCATTCTCTAGACGTGGCAATGGGCATGCACTGTGGTGTTGGCTATTTTGAGAATGTGTATACGTAGCATAATTAAAAAATTTAAATAACGGCATCTACACATAGTATACATACGCACAGGGTACTGTTTTGAACACGTAGAAGTATTCCATACATAATCTTCATACATATTCCTCTCTGTACACAGGTTTATTTCAAGGACGATAATAGTCTGCATACTATACATACGAGCGAAGATGCAGCTATAGAATGAATACAAAGAATTTTGTCTATATTCCTCGTGAAAAATAGCAGCTGACAATTTCACTCTCTCGGGAAAAAAAGAATAATTCTCAAATCTATATATATGGTATAATTTTTTCAGCACACCCCCCCCCCCCCAAAAAAAAAAAAAAAAAAAAAAAAAAATTATCACATCGAGTGCTAGAGTCCTCAGGAAACGGCTGTTTCACAGCAGTCTGTGGACTTTGCTCTCTGCTGAACTTTGGTCTAGAGTTGGAGATAGGGCGCTGGAGAGGCCAGGTGGGTAGGTGGCTGGGTGGCTCAGTGTTGCTTAAGCTCTGACCTATAGGTTTGGGCTAAAATGTTTTGGAAAGTAGGCGGAAATGACGTCATCTTGAGACTTTCCTTTCAAAGTCATGGTTAATAGTTAATGTTTTGAATAGTTGGTTTATGTTAAACCAGGAAAAGGTTTTGGGTAGGCCAACTCCGTCGGCCTTCACTTAAAAAAATGGTCCTGGCTCTTGAGAATTGTTTCAAAATAAAAACATAGATAAATAAGATAGCAACATAGGCATGATTTTCATCAAGGTGCACTATCCACTGGGTCTGTTCATTCCGTGGACGGGTGGCCATAAAATAATTAAATTACTTTGGTCATCTATAAGGTCATCGGCATATGGGGCCTGCAGCTTCAAGTCAAAAGATAAATATTTTATCATTCCTCCTTATTGGTTTAATTCCTTTGGTTCTTGATTGTGGAGAGAGAGAGAGAGAGGAGAGAGAGAGAGAGAGAGAGAGAGAGAGAGGGGGGGGGGGTGGGGGGGGGGGATTCGCTCCACTGAGCACTGCGACGGTATACCTATACTTGAGATGGTCGTTAGTTTGGACTTTTTTTCTTGTATTCTTTCTCTCTCCGTATTTCACCCTCTTTCTTTTCTCTCTCACTCCCTCCCCCCATCCGTTCCCCCTCTTTCTGTGTCCTCCCCTTCCCCCCTCCCAACCCCAATCGTCTCCTCCAAACCCAGTCTAGATAAAACGTACAGATCTTGCAAGTTCATTTTTATCCTAAACTATAACAGACACAACCACCTGGTTGTAGTTAACGGCGTTGCATCTGCTTCTTTGCCCAGCTCCCAGTGATGTTCTGATTATCATAACCTTCCTCTCTCCAAGAGGTGTT
>NC_087214.1:27170443-27195443 GCF_015104395.2 Macrobrachium nipponense
TTGGCTGGCTTGTTTGAAGATATTACTATTATTATTGGTTATTATACCAGAAGAATCCTATTCACATGGAACAAGCCAACACAGGGTCATTTACTAGAAATTGAAGCTTCTAAAGGATATTATGTTGTTCATCAGAAAAAAGTAAGAGGAGGTAAAGGAAATAGAGAAAGAAGTCAATTATTAAAGGAGTTTAAGAAAAAATAAATGAATTAGAATAAATTGATAGAAATGTAAGTAAAGTATTAAAAAAAGCAAGGAGTATTGTATTGGGGTAGCCATGCATTGCAACGTTCTTTTGGCATCTCACGCCACCTGCTTATTTCTGTTGCTTCATCAATGTTATTGTAATATTTTAGTATTTTTCAAACTAAGCAAGTTTCATTCCAACTGCCGCAATCTCTGTAAACTTCGATCTAAGTTTCACTCCTGTTTCAGTTTCGTTTATTCCTACAATACAAGTTTCATTCTTTGGCTGCACCTCCCTATTTTTGAGTTGGCACCCCTGTCCTCCTCCTTCTCCTTCTCCTTCTCGTGTTTCCTTTGAGTGTCTTGATCCTCTCCTGCTTCTGTCCTCGGTTTTTGGAAATCGTCCCTTCCGCCTCTCTCTCGAGTATTACGATCCAGGTCTCCAGTTCTCCTTTTGGTAACCTTATCTGGGCCTTTTCTCTCTTGTGTCGTTTCCTTTTAAATTTAAGATGTGTTTGTCATTGTTATTGACGTAAAACATTTCCTATTTTTTCCAACTTCTGTTGTCTTTCAACAACTTTGCCTTGTCTTTCGTTGCTTATTGTCTGTCGCCTGTCACTTGGAATGTCTGTTTATTGATTATTTCATAATTTATTTCATAATTTTTCATTTTAATGTTATTATTTCACTCGAGAAGTTACACGTGAAGCCTTATTAATTTCTCTCAGTCTGGCTACCATCGTTATTTGCATTCCAAGGTAATTGTACTAGCTTAGAGGTTTACTTTCTTTTAAACCTTTTAGCCTCTCTCTCTCTCTCTCTCTCTCTCTCTCTCTCGCTCTCTCTCTCTCTCTCTTCTCTCTCTCTCTCTCTCTCTCAGCTTAATTTGTTTATTAAATAGCAGAGAAACTTTTCAATTCGATTGACGCACATTCATTGTATTACTTTCATTCCCCAATTTTAAATGTTAATAATTGTTTATTTTTATATTTATTTTTATTTTCAAAAGTTTACAGTTTCTTATTGCGCTTAACTGATAAATGTTCCGAGGAAAACTTTCAGACACACACATATATTCATATATTCTAATTTATTTTTTTAGACTTACGGTTCGTATAGTTGGACGCACATTCCCTTTTAGCCGTGGAATACTTCAGGAACTTTAGTAGCAAGGTCTTCAGATACCGTAGGCGAAATTTACACTTGGTAAAGCATGATTCGAAAAATGTAATGAAAACTAGTAGAAGGTCAACTGTCCAACAACAGACATTGTTGTCGAACAGTTGACTTCCCAAAAGTTATTTCATCTCATCTGATATAAGGGTAGTGGGAATTAACGTTGTTTCTTTCTGTGTTCAGTCAAGTCTTTTCTTTGAATATGAATATGAAAAATGCGTCTCTGCACAGCTAAATGTGTCATAAACAAGTGGTCGCTTTATCATATACAAACCACAAACAAATTGAAAACAAGTCAGCTATCATAGGTTGAGAACGAATCTTTGTCATTTGCTGGATAATTGCATGAGGCACACATTAGAAGTAACAATAAGCGTCATTTTGTATACAACGTGTTTGTGACCTGTTGCCGACATGCTGATGACATGTTTTATTGAGAGCCGTCAAACCGAGAGTGCATTTTGTTTTACTTGAAGGTTCTTTTAGCCTCTGAGACTCGGAAAGTAAGGGAGAGGTTTGCCAAGTATTTCCTGGATTGCATGTTCGCAAACTATAGCCAAGTACCGGGACTTTCCCTTAAAAAAAAAACTGGACCCTATATCATAATAACTAACCATAGAATCTTCTTGAAAATAATCTCATTAAGTCTCCCACATCCTAATTACCTTTCAGATACTTGATTAAACTAACTGGACCTAACCTGGGGCATGACCAGATGTCATGGTAATTGCTTTATAGCAAAGAATTACGAGTTAAGGGAAAGGAAAACACATATTCTTCGAGAAGTTCTGCAGCACGGAGGCTTTCGCGCATGTGTTGGAGGTGCCTGTTCTCATGATGGTTCTAGAATCGTATTTATACGCCCCCAGGTTGCCGTATAAATACGACTGACGAAGTAGGAGAGAGCAGATCATCAGTAAGAGTCACAGATCAGATTATCAGTGAGAGCTCAGCAGCAGAGATCATCAGAGAGAGATAAGAGAAGAAGGAACAGACGAAGGATCAGAGAGGAAAAGGTGCTCAAGAGTTTGATCGAAATCTGGTCAAGTCGTCCAGTCGGGGAGAACGACCGAGTTATTTTCGACGTTAAGCAAACCTTGAGAGAAGAAACTTTATACAAGAGGTTTCGAAGAGTTCCTGCCCTTCAAGTATCAAGAATAGACATTATTTTCTGCAATACGGAGTCAAGAAGACGTCTTCAACTACACTTCTCCTTTTGTGAAGCCACCGCTTCGAGCATAGATCTCCGACAGCGTAAAACTTACCGGTAAATATTAACATTACATCACTGTTCCCCCAGTTCATGCACCTGACGCTTTGTACGTCTCTGCTTTATGGTGGAGAGAGAGAGAGAGAGAGATGAGAAGAGGAGAGAGAGAGAGAGAGAGAGAGAGAAACTAAAAACCATGTAACAGAAAAGGAAAAACGCAGTGTAATCTACAGAAAAAAAAAAAATTTAAAAACTTTCAATAAAGCACCATTAGATGTTGCTTTATAATTCCCGAGTAGTTTACCAGTTTCACCTCATTAGTAACTTTTCCCTAGCGATGCCCTTTCTTCCCAGGGGCTGGGGGACCCAAGACCCATGGGTCCCTAGTCCCTAGCCTCAGGGGTCATCCCATATACCGCCGAAATAGCACCGAAGTCGAGTGTTACAGAAGGACTTTGCTGCAATACGATGTCGCCTTCCATGAAACCAAGTTCTGGCAATAATGAATTCCTCGGATCTGTGTCGCTGGGCCCTGGGAGGGGTGGGGTTGGGCCGAGGAGGGGGGAGTGTTGGAGAGTAGGAGTTGGGGGAGCGGCTTGATGGATTGCTCTTCTCCTCTCAGGGGCGTTTAATCACCATTAAATTAAGAAGCAGGAAGATTCTCTCTCTCTCTCTCTCTCTCTCTCTCTCTCTCTCTCTCTCTCTGAGACGGCTGATTGTGTCAGGAATACTTGTAATTACCTCCATGATAAACATAGAGATAGCAGGCAATTGGTAATCGAATATTCGCGATATGTAATTGAGACTTTTAGGTCTTTGATTCTCCATAAACCTTTGCACAACCACAGAAACTTTCCAAATAAAGTCGTTTGTTTACAAAAAAAGTAAGTTTGTTTACCTGGAACCATCCCCAAAACATCTCTGTGTAAAATTGGGGAGGGCTCCAGAAAGCAACAAGACAGCTGTCACTGGCTCCCGTTATTTCTGTAAGGTCTCAGTCGAGGATGAACCTCCTCTACTGAAAACCTACAGAGGATCTGTTCTCTTCATATGATTTCAGGGAAAGCTCAGAAGCTTTACTTTTTATTAAAGAAAATACGAAAGTCGTCACGGTCATTGTGATCTCATTACCTTATGATGATGAGACAGAAAGGTTTGAAAATTCCTTACTACAAATATCTCTAGGCTCATTGTTCTTAAATATAAAGCTTAAGGGACGCCACCTGTATTTTGATAAAGATTGTGTGAACATTTCCCACTTTGCTGGAAATATTGATTCCTGGGGTTTTGTAGTTCAGGAACTGACTGCTGATGACTTCTGCAAAGAAGCCTGATCTCGAATTTACAGTTTACGACCATTTTTTCCTGGCTGGAAGTATTAGTTCATAAGGTTTTAGAGTTCAGGAACTGACTAATGACTTTTGCAAAGAAACTTGATCTCCATTTGATAGTTTTTATTAATTTTGAATCAGTTCTTTTGAAATCTTTTTGTAGAACCAGATTTTTCCCTTTTAGGTTGCTGTCTCAATCTTGATTTTCTTGACAATTATCTCCAGCTTTCTTCTGTGACTCTTCGACTTTTTTTAAAAGAAAACAAGTTTCCTCATAGACTTGTTCCCCCCTCCCCCCTGTGGAGCATTGTTATGTAGTTGCCCATTTCTTTGTACACATGTCATAAATGAATGACTCTTCTAACTTACAAACACTAACGAGTCGCAGCCTCTGTCTTTCTCCTTAAAATGTTTTGATCTTTCACTTCAAGTGACATTAACTTGGGAACCCCACCTCCTCCTCCCCTCCTGTCATCTTTATTGCCACACCACTTGCCTTTATTGCTTCCTGTGTAAGTTCTTCATATTTGTACTTTTTAAGGGTTTAATCGCCAAGAAAGTGGATGTTATCAAGGCGTTCGAAACACCGCTAGTGTAGTCTTTACAAATCAGAACAGTCGTCTGGAAACGGGACGCTGTTGTAAAGCGTCTGGTTATTGTAGATTCTTTTGAAGTGGGGAACAAAGTCTTTAATTAATGACTCTGGAGGATGGGTGTCCACAGTGAGTCTGGCAGATTGCCTTCTTCGATTGCTCTTCTCAGAGGAGATCTTTAATCATTAAACCGTCTGTCTTCCTGTCTGTCTGTCCCAATTACCTTGTCATCGAAACTCCCTTTACTTGGTACAGAGTAGTCTGTTTTCTATAGAAGTGCATAAATGGAGATCAGATCTTTATAAAATAGAAGATATGAGTCTCCTGGCCAGAGTGTGTTCAGACCCCACCTGGGAAAGCGAATTTCTTCATTCAATTCCTTTAGAGTTTCAAGACTTACAGTGGAAAGATTGTCCCGGATAGAGAAGTGAAGAGGCCACTGTGGCAACTGAGATACCCAGAATTGGTGAATGGGAGGACCAGAGGACTATTATAGTGAGGGTGGTAAAAATGGTGATTTTGTGAAGCCTTTTGTAGGAAGACTTCACAGTTTTAGGGAACACGGAAAGAAGGTTCTTCTGTAGATCGTGTTTTCATTTATTATTA
Organism: Macrobrachium nipponense; assembly: GCF_015104395.2. Lineage (NCBI taxonomy): Eukaryota > Metazoa > Arthropoda > Malacostraca > Decapoda > Palaemonidae > Macrobrachium > Macrobrachium nipponense. The sequence continues at coordinate 27,175,546 of NC_087214.1, forward strand.
TCATTATTACCTATCCTTTACCTATTACCATATATTCATAGCTGTTCCATCCTTTCCTTTATCCTTACCTTTATAACCTTTTTTATTGCTTTTAATTAATAATGAACCTCCGTCCTTACTCAGCTGAGTAATTACCTTCCCCCTCGAAAGCAATCCCTTCCTTACCAAGGGCCACAGGGAGATGCATATTTGTTCCTTGTGAAGTGACCCTTCTTCATTAAAGGGGAATTCAGTTAGAAAATTAAACGGGTGACTTTTTATTTGAAAAAGTTTCTTCTTCTCTTCACCTTCTTATCCACTTTCATACTTCAGCCAGGAATGATTTATTCCGAGAGAGCGTAGCATAAGATAATGCAAGAAAGTAATTTTTTATGGCAATTAAAATCTCATTAGTTCTCGGATATTAAAAGGTAATGAATCATTCCTGAGAGAGAGAGAGAGAGAGAGAGAGAGAGAGAGAGAGAGAGAGAGAGAGAGAGACTGAATACCTACGCAAGATTAGATTCTTGGTTGTCTGTACAAATCAAATCGCTTATTTTGAAATATAAGGTAAAAAAAACTCATATATACATATATATATATATACGTATATTTATATGAATGTTATGTATGTATGTATAACTGAATCACGAAAATTTTGGAACGTGATAAATCCATAAATAAAGGTATAAGCCACGAAGGAATATATATATCTATATATATATATATATATATATATATATATATATATATATATATATATATATATATATATATATATCTATATATATATATATATATATATATAGATCTATATATATATATATATATATATATATATATATATATATATATATATACTATATACTATATACTATATCTATCACCTAGTAAACCTTCGAATGAAATGTTTATTTTGAAAATTTTCTTAAATGGATTGATGTGGTTGTTGGAGTAGGGATGTCTAATACTAACCACCTAACACTGTCACCTATCTATCTCTCTCTCTCTCTCTCTCTCTCTCTCTCTCCTCTGCGTCTCTCTCTCTCTCTCATACTTTAAAAAAATTTGACACGTATTTGTAATTTAACCAATATTCTCTTTTATTTCCAGGTACATTGAACTATTGCATATTATTCACACCGCAAGAAGAGGTAAGGTTGTAGGTTCAGAATTCCTTTCACAAACACACACATTATATAGTTATAAGATAAACACAAATGTGTGAATGCATATAGATATATGTATATGTATATTATTGTTACCCAATTGTTTATCTGACGCTTGTGTAGTGCAATTGCCCATCACAGAAATCTAGTATATTTGCCACAGCTATACACGCTGATAAAAACCACTGTAGGAGGCTATTGATTGTCAATCTTCTATTTAAAAGTTGACCGTCACTGATTCCCTCCCCATCAGTCACTCTTAAGTTGCATTTTACAGGACTTTAGTTTCTGGTCGCGTTTCAAACACGATTGGTGACTAAGATTTGGTTTCCGTTTGGCTAATAATTATCTTGTGTTTATTTCCATTTCACGGATGGCACTTTGGGTCCGGCTACTGGATTTCTTTTTGTTGATAGTTTTCTTTAGATATCCATAGTTTTCGGTATTGCTGGGAAGAGATACTTTTTCAGAAGTTGGGTTATTCGAAATGACCATGATTCGTAGTGATGGGAATATATTGAAAGAAAGTGTTTTATAAGGAAAAAATTCAAGAGGCTCTATCAGAGAAGTGCTGCATATTATTATTATTATTATTATTATTATTATTTATTATTATTATTATTATTATTATTATTATTATTATTATTATTATTATTATTATTGGAAGGAGGAAATTTGATTGTGATTCGTAGTGATAAGAATATATTAAAAGAAAAACTTCTAAAATTAAATAAAAATTAAGGTTTTATCAGATTGTTGCTACGTATTATTATTATTATTATGATTATTATTATTATTATTATTATTATTATTATTATTATTATTATTATTATGAGCAACATTTGTTTGAGAAAAGAAAATAAACTAAATTAAAATTTCTTATGTAAACTCATGTGAACGTACTGAAAAAAAAGTGTGTACAATTTTATTGCATATTGACTGTGATAGTAAGATCATTTTTAATTAGACATAAATACATGCAAATGAGATGTCAATGACAACCCTGTGATGTAAGATATGGGACAAGAATCCATGGGATATAATAGGAGCTAAAATATTGCAGGAACAGATGACCTATTGAAACCATCGCCATTTCGTGATTCGACCTTCAAGATAAAATCCTAGAAGTTATTCTAAAGATTTGAGACTAAAGGCGACTACTCTGGGCTCAAGGAATCCTTTGGGGTCCATAGAATGAGCGGAGGATATATTCCTCGCGTGGAATGACTTCCGAAACTAAGATTCAGTAATAAGTTCTTTCGGACAGTCTCCCCCGTAGCGGTCGGAGGTCCCTTGGTGGGGGTAGGGAGGACCTTGGATCTTTGGTCTGGCAATGAGGGTGGTTTTAGAGGAGGGGGAGGTGAAGGGTAGGGGTGGGGGAAATTATATTTGATTATTGTAAACAGATTATTCTCGTCTGTCCTACTGTTAGCATTTTTTTTTTATTACTAAAAAGGATACTCATTTTCCTGCAGTTTTCTCTCTCTCTCTCTCTCTCTCTCTCTCTCTCTCTCTCTCTCTCTCTCTCTCTCTCAGGCGATATCTTCCCAATTTCATGAAAAAAATAATCTTCCATCTGGAGAAGCGAGTCTGGAATAGGAGGAGGAGGAGGAGGAAAGCCGTTGAGAAATGAGGAAAATGGTTTTCGTAAGAAACTGCCATCAAATGGTGAGTAATGGCGACTATTGAGGTCTTGAATGGGATGATGCTTCCTTTGGAAACTGTTCTTTTTCTCGGAGTTATTACATGTAACCCTCGTCTTTTCGTGAGGATTCCGTTGCTGATGAAAAGATAAACTAAAAACGAAGCAGTATTTGGAGAAAGATTACTTAATGTTCCGAGTTTTCGCTTTCGAGATGCAGTTGATAGGAAAGAGAACTTTTTTCCTTCGATACGAAGGCAGGAGAAATACCCAGAGTTCATGAAAAGGAAGAGTAATGGAGATGTTTAATCTAGATTACTTCTCTGCCTTTTATTCGGCGCTCTCTCTCTCTCTCTCTCTCTCTCTCTCTCTCTCTCTCTCTCTCCCCTTTTATTCACTTCTATCTCTTCTTCCACAATGAAATATTTTTGTATGTGGCCATTCTCTGCTATGGAAGACAGCTTCCAGTGAAGGTCTGCTCAAGAAAACTGATGGTATTTTGGACCATCTGTTACAGTCTACATTCTGTTCGGAACTTCAGTTTGAAGATAAATGAACTTTTATTTATTTCGAGACTGAGTAGCCCCAAAAACCAATTTCACTGTAATCGACGAATTTTAGTCCTATTTCATGTCACAGGAACCTTAACATCCTATAATACTTGATTCAGTAATTCACAGCTTCTCTAACTATCGGGACTCGATGTGGCCCATTGCTGCTTGCTCTAGAGAGTTAAGACTCGATGCAAGCATTGTGTTATTATTATTATTTATCACTAGGTACAGGTGTCAACCCAATAATTCCACCATCTTTTTCACCCGGGCTGTCAACCAGCATGAAGAAAGCCAGATGGAAAACTTCGTGATAATCTTGCATTTCAGGGATTTCGAAATGCGGAATTCGGTGTTTGAGAGGAGCATTGATACATTTGAATATCCTGTTTATTATCTAAATAATGTGCACGCAAATTCTTAGAGTATAGAAGCAATTTTTAAACGATAATTTTCAAGATCTACTTCAAGTTTGTAATCATTTGGGCACCAGACAGTAGAGAATTATTGTGATGTAGATTTTGAAAACAAAACTTTGGCTTGCTTCGTAAGGAGAATGTTTGTAAATATTCAGACAGATAAATGGATTGATTTGGATGCCCTTCCCCCCCCCCCCCCCCCCTTCCCCTACAAGAATTTTAGGGCGGGGAGGGGGAAAAGGAGGGTGTATTAGTATATTGTCAGGTGTGTCAATTAGGGCAGTGCAGGTAGCACCAAGGGAGAAAGTTCGTAAGGGGGCAGTCCCACCAGTTCGTCACAGCGAGCCCATCGGGTTTCTGTTGTTAATATATTGTCTATTGTCTTGTCTCTCACCCTTTGAATCATGACTTTCTTCTCATTCTTCTTCTTCTTCTTCTTCTTCCCGAAATTTTGTAAACTTGACCTCCTCCTTCCCTTTCTCTCTCTCTCTCTCTCTCTCTCTCTCTCTCTCTCTCCATTCCAAGCGGTTCCTTAAGGAATGCGACAGATCCAGTTGAGATCTGAAGGATCTCTTCCACGGAAGGACCACCGACCCCAAAGTCCCAAAGGACTTCTCTCCTGCAAAAGTCAACCCAGTGGCTGAAGGATCAACAGGAATTATTATAAATGATGAAGATTAATTATGTTGATCTGGGATTTGAAAGCCAAAGGACTAATTGAGAATGAATCTTCTTAGGAGAGTAATACAATTAGTGTGGTACTTTTTACCTTTTAGAATCAATGTTAATTATGCTTATCTGGAAGGTTAAGGCCGAAGGACTAATTGTGAATTTATCTGCTTTGGATTTATCTTTGCCATTTTAATTTTACGTATAATTTGTGAGAATTTATGTTTCTTGAGATGAAAATGTTATTGTGGTATTCATATTCTGTTACAATTCATTTTCATAAATAATTTCTGTCATCTTCATTCATCTTCTGAAATCTTGAGAGAAATTTTTTTATCTAATGAGCTCATGTAAGTATTTTCCCCATTATTTTATTTTACTTTACTCCCTTTTCACTTTTGCCTTGTTAGGAACGTCAACTATAAGTCAGTTATAAGTGTTTATAGACTATAGAACCTGCGCTGCCTTCTGTTAAGTCTTTTGTGAAATATAAAAACCTTTTGTCATCTCCCTTATATTTCTTTTCTATCCAGTTATTAGTTTTCACTCTACCTCCATCTCCATCCCTTCGTACTACTGCCTCCATCTTCTTTGTATTAGGGGAGTAACAGAAATACAGTGCAGATTACTGAAAAACTTCAAAACTAAACACCATTAGATGTTGCTTTTTAATTCCTGAATGATTTACCAGTTTCAACCCATTGATAACTTTTCCCCAGTGATGCCCTTTCCTCCCAGGGGCTGAGGGACCCCAGACCCATGGGTTAGTAGTCCCTATCCTCAGGGGTCATCCCTTGTACCCCGAAATGGCATTGAAGTCGAGTGTCATAGAAGGACTTTGCTGCAACACGACGTCGCCTTCCTTGAAGTCGAAGTTCTGGCAATAATTGATTCCTCCGGTCTGTGTCGTTGGTTCCTGGAGTGGTGGAGTTGCGGGAGGGCGAGTTGGAGTGGTGGAGTGGGAGGGGAATGCCTTGATGGATTACTCGTCTCCAGAGTCGGGGGCGTTTAATCACCATCAAAGTAGGAAGGTCATAAATAAGGCCGTATCTTGAGGCATTTTGAAGGATGTCCTCTGTCCTTAGCTGACGAGACTCTCTCTCTCTCTCTCTCTCTCTCTCTCTCTCTCTCTCTCTCTCTCTCATGAATTTAGTATGATATGGAGATATGGAAAGGCAGGGCGGTGCATTTATCTCTGATCTAATGAAGATTGGGTGAATATTCTCCCTCCGCTTGAAATCTTGACTCAAGATATTTTAAGAGTTCAGGAACTCGCTGCTGACTTTCGCAAAGAAACTTGTTCTCACATTTATAACTTTTATTGATTTTGAGTTATTTCTTTTGAGGAGCTTCCTTTTGTAGAACCAGATTTCGCCCTTTTGGATTGTCAGTTTTTTTTATATATATAGATATTTCTCTTCAGCTTCCTTCTTTGATCGGGGGGGGGGGGGGGGGGGGGAGGGGGGGGGGGGGGGGGAGATGGCCGTCAATGCACCTCATGCGGTGTACTGTAGGCATTACTTAACGTTCTTTGCAGCGTGCTCATCTTACTTTTCACCCTCATTCTAACAATTGTTTCATAGTGCAAACACGAGGATTTCCTCCTATCACACCTTTCAAGCCTTTTAATGTCAATTTCCGTCTGAGCGCTGAATGACCTTATGGGTCCCAGTACTACATTGGCCGAAATTCTATATTCAATTTAATTCCTTCTTTGTCTGTGATACCTTTTTAAATGGGAAAAATACCGTAAAGACTCACGCCCCCCATATCCTGTGAAGTGCTATTAGTTCCTCATTTCTCTTGACCTATGGACTTGTCACACGAGAGTTTCTCCTGGAAGTATTTCGTTCTCTCAAATAATTGTAGGGTCATCCACCCTTCAGGTGACATTATCTTGGAACCCCCTGTCGAGACAGTATAACAAATTCTTGTCATCTTTATTTCCACTCCACTTGGCTTTGTTGCTTCGTCTGTAAATTTTTTATCCTTGTATTTTTTTAAGAGTTTATTCACAAAGGAAATGGATATTAGTATAATTTTGGGAATAAAGTATAATTAAAGAATTTCAAAGGGTACTTCATGTTCTTCAGATGTAATTCGAATGTATATTTAAAAAGTATCGCCTGGAAACAGTACGCAGTTTTAAAGTGAAGTAGAGTGTCTGGTTAATGTACATTCTTCCGAAATGTAAAAATGTATAAAGTTAATGACTTTGGAGCGATGGGTGTCCACAGGTGTCTGGTAGGTTGTCCCTTTCAGAGAACTTCTTTAATCATGATATTGTCTGTCTGTCTGTCATCGAATCTCCCTTTAATTGGTACAGAGTTGTCTACTTTCCATAAATGTGCATAAATGGAGATGAGATCCTTATATAAAATAAAAGATATTTTTGATGGTGTAGTGGGGAAGCTAACCTTAGTCTTCTGCCCAGCGTGTGTTCGAATACCACCTGAGAAAGAGAATTTCTTCATTCACTTCCTTTAATGTTTCAAGTCTTACAGTGGAAACCTTTTCCAAAGATATCAGGGGACAGAGAAGTGAAGAGGTCACTGTGGCAACTGAGATGCTCGAATTGGGGAATGGGAGGACCAACGAACTGAGTAGACATTCTGAGGGTCGTCAAAATGATGATTTAGTGAAGCCTCTTGTAGGAAGACTCCCTAGATTTACGTGATGCCCTGCTTTATTATTATTATTATTATTATTATTATTATTATTATTATTATTATTACTGAGGGAACCTCTGTGTTTTGAGACTGAAAAATAGGTGGACAAGGAACTGAACAAAGAATTGAAGGACTGTGTTCCTGTAACCTTCCTTTGCTAATCACGAAACTGGTTTTCTTCTTCTCTTCAGTTTCTTATCCACTTTTAGACTTCAACCAGGAATGATTTATCCAGAGAGAGCGTAGTGGGGCTTCAAAAATCTAATGCAAGAAATTAATTTTTGGTGAAAATTAAAATCTTAGTTCTCTGATATTCAAAGTTAATGAATGACTTAAACTCTTTATTCTTTCTACTATCCTTTGAGTGAATGGCTTGAATAAATTCTAGAAAAAGGAAACATTTTCAATGTAATTGTTTTTGTTATTGACTTGAAATTGAAACAAAATTCCAGACTGCATCATTGCTCTTCTTTCATCATCGAGACCTGTCACCGTCTCTCTTCATTGAGAATCCAGGCAGCGACATGATCGGTGTTTGAGAAGGATAAAATTTGCAGATTTCATGAATATTGATGACATTCGTAAACTAACTCTGAGCAGAGACTGATGCTCATTATATCCCAGTTCCGATGGCTTCTACTTTGCGATGTTTTGTTGTTTTTTATTAATTAACTCGAAGATAATGTGTTCGAACTCATTAGGATTTTGTTTATTCACCAGATAAATGATCTGTCCCATTGCTCTGCCTTGTTGTTGTGGTGATTGGGGCAATAAATTTGTCTTTCCTTCTTAAATAAACAACTTTTGTTCATCGCTCCTCTCTCCTGGGTATTGTCCACCAGAAAGGGAAAAGTCAGGATGTGACAAACTACCTCATCGAGGCCCTTCAAACGAGGTCCTCATTCCACGGAGCGATAACTCGCTCTCTCTCCTCTCCTCTCATCCTTCTCTCTATCACATCTCTTCTATTCTCAATCTTCTCTCTCTCTCTAACCCAGCGGCAACCCTCACCTCCGTCTAATACTCAATTCACTACTTAGGGTCAAATAAGGAGGCCAACTTCATTTTTATGGGAACCCGCCACTCCTGGGCCACTCTGCACACACATCCCCCTAACCCCCCCCCCTAACCCCCCCCCCCCCCCCACTCCCATTTGATTTAGTTTCAGGAATTCGAACCTAGGTTATAGAGTTTATGAACTAGATGCATTCTACAGGCTAAGAGGAGAGAGAGAAGAGAGAGAGGAGAGGAGAAAGGTGGGGGGTGGGGGAAATGGAGTTGGTACAGGAAAGGCTGACTTTCATTTTTAGTTAAACAGTGATTGACCAGTTTTAGTTGAATACTAATTTGCCGTTTTTTTTCTGTGTGGGTTAAACAGCTTGATTGCACAAACATCAAGAAACCATTGTCTTATCAAGCCGCTTTTTACCCTTGACACTTCCTTTGGCTTTTGTTTGTTGGGCAACTTTTTTTTGGAGGGGCGGAAGGGGCCTATCTTTCCCCTCTGCCTCCCCCGCCCCTCCCCTTCCCGCCTACTCCCTCTCAAGGTAACAAATTGTCATAACAATCCTTCCCAAGTGGTCAGTCCGCCCATCCTGAAGTACTTGTGATTTCAGTTTCCTTCAGCCTCATTTCCGTCACAAAAGTCGACATTCCACTTTATTCTCGTTCTCGTATTTTTTTAATTTTTCATTTTTTACAATGAAGCAAACGACAAATGATTTTTGTCAGCCTAAGGTATTTTTTGAGGTTTTTTACATTATCAGATAGCATTTTTTGTTCGTATATTTTTTTCAGTACTCTCTCTCTCTTCTCCTCTCTCTCTTCTCTATCCTCCCTGCACCTCTCGAATCTTCATCTCTCTCCTCTTCGTCATGCTCTCTCCTCTCGGGTAATAATGTTTCCGGCCCTTTTCTATTTTTCAGGGACAGAGGAATTTTTTGGAACCCTGCATCATCAAAGGAATTGGCCAGAAAGTTTTTAAAGCTAGTAGAACTTCCTCCATTTCGTAGAGCCCCATTTATACTACCTTGGGTTATTTTGCAACGACACTTAACTCTCTTCTCGCCTCTCTCTCTCTCTCTTCTCCTGAAGTAAGATATTTATTTCCTTTCAACCAAAAACTGTAGAATATCGTATGAAATAAAAAACAAAAAAAAATTATCTTTTTGTTTGAGATTACGGTTTATTGAAATTAATTACGTTCCGACTTGAATTCATTCCAGACTCCAAATCTCAGAACTTTGTTGACGCTTTTCTGCTTGACAGAACTGAAAATGTTTTCTATTTCTCATTTTCTATTTTTTCCCCCGCTCCCAAGTGTCGCTTTGAAACTCTCATATTGCATTTCGTGCCTGAGACTAAATTGCTGGTTGAGAAGAGAGAGACAGAGAGAGAGAGAAGTTTTTATTTGAAACGCTTTGAATTGTATCCTGTGTTTGTTTGGAACCAAAACTTTGTTATAGGAAAAAACAAATCGACTGGAATAGATTTCTTTTTTTTTTCCGATTTTCCCTTTTTAATTTTTACACAAACACGAATTTGGATGAATTGTCGACAGTTTACAGAAAGTAAGGTTTTCTTTTGGACAAAAATGAAGTCTTATTACCTCTTTTGTTACAAGTTTTACAATCTAATTATTAGAGTGAATGGTATTATATGAGCTCGGCCCCTTAACAAATCTCAATGTACCGCGTGAGGCAAACTAGTTTTCCCAGGCGTCCATGTTTGCGTGTAGCATGGTGTTTATTACGCAAATAAAACTAAGATAATTTTTGTTGTTTAGTAGTTATTGCTAGAAATAGTTTTCTCCTGAATTATTGACAAGTATTTTGCAGTGGAAAGGGGCTCAGTTTCTCACGTACGGAAGTTGCAAAACCGCCGTGGCGGGTCTGTCCCGGGAGGGGAGCAGAGAGGCCAATGTTTCCAGTTCATATTTAATATTATTAATAATAATAATATTTTTTTATTTTTATCCATATCAGTAAGAATTTACCCTGCTGTTTTTTATATCGTAGCTTTTTTTATTATAAAGGAAAAGGTAGTTTTTTCCAATTATGTTCGTGGGTCCAGTAATGTTTTAAAATGAAAAATTTTTTAATCATTGCTGTTAATTAACAACTTTGCCATTACGCCCTCCTCTCTCATCTCCTCTCTCTCCTCTCTCTATCCGGCCGTTCTCTCCTCGGGGTCTCTCTCTCTCTCCTCCTTGTGGAGTTTTAATCCAGTCTTCGGCTCCATCGAGTGAGAGGATTTCCCGTTTCGTCCTTTATGAAGATAAGAGAACAGCCAGAATGATATTGGAGGGAGCAAAGTCAAACGGAAAGCATTTGAAGCTGTTGGTCGATCAGTGGTAGAACGAGGGGAAAAGAAAGAGGGAATGCCTGCTGCCTGTTCTGGCTTTCGGAGATTTTTTAATTTTAAATTTTATTTTAGACTTCGTCTTTTCAAAGCTGGTTTTTTATTTTTTTTTTTTTTTTTTACACGTAACGTTTGTAAATAATGTCACGTGCACATGGAGGGGTTTTAGGTTTGCGTCGTACGTAGTTGGAATCTACAATCATGGTTTTTTTTAATAAGTTTAGGAATTGTTCCCTACCGTGGCAATTTTCGTGGTTTTTTGTATAGATGCATTGGGCCCTAGTTGCTTATGTTGAAATTTATTTGATTTATTTTTTGTTAAATTGGTAAATTACGTTTTACTTCTGGATTTGTTAGACGTTTAAGGCTTCATTGGATCTGACTCCCGTACTGGCTGCTTTACCTTAGCAGTGGAAGCTGTCATTGTTTCTTTGTTATATACTGGGCTGAATTGCGCAGCATATTGAGCAATAAACCAAACCAGTTAAATTATATCGGGGACTACGCTTGCGCATTTTCCAGTTTTAACGACCATTGGAGAGAGAGGAGAGAGAGAGAGAGAGAGGATAGAGAAACAAGGTGTGCCGTTTATCATTGGCTTAATCTTCACCCAACGGTCAAACTTAGGCCTATAATGCAAGGGATTTTATCATAGAACGAAAAATGGTACTGTTTTATTTTTTTAAGCAGAATTTGAGCGTTCCAGTGATAATTTTCTCGACACCTGTCCCAAATTCTCTTACAAAACAGAAGTTGATACTTCTAATCAAGCGCAAATATAAGTAAAAATTAACAAACAATTGAAAGACCAGCAATAATCTCCAGACCAAATTGGTCATTGACGCAAGGTTCCCTGGGAGGGCTGTGGGATGGAGGGGTGGGTGTTCCGTGGGGTTGTTTTGTTATCGGCCCAGGCTGCCGAATTAAAACAAGAACAAACAAAAAAAATTGAAGCTACTAGGATTTATCGACCAGCTGTTTTGCCCAGGCCCTTTTGGGCGCCTCCTCTCTTCTGCTGCTGGCAGGAATGTTAACAGGTCATTTGACCCGTCAAAATAAAACTCCTCCTTGAAGCTGGTTTGGAGGTTTGGACTTCTTCTCCAGATGTCGAGGGGACAAGCAGGATTCCCAGAGGACTCCCGAGGGGCCCTTTGGACCTTCACTGGAATGCTAAGGATCCCCTGTAGGATTAGCTGCTGCTTGTTTTGCTGTGCTATCCTTATTTGGATGTCCTTTGCAGTTTCACCAGTCCAGGATCCCTCTGATGGTTTTTTATTTTATGGTTGGATTTTTTTAAATATTTGTATATTCCGAAGTGCAACCGTGGGCTTTCTTTCCCCAGTTTTTCACATTTAGTTCTTCCTACTTCAATCTTATGCTATTCTCTTGAATCTCTTTAGCTTGCCGTCCACCCCGACTCCAACTCAAATTCTCTTTACTGTCTCAAGAGCTAAATGGAACCAAAAGTGGCCCCCCTCCCCCCCTTGCTTGGCTTGGCAGCCTAAACTTTTCCATCACATCAATATGCCCTGCCTTCATCTGTTGAGAGGGAAAGAAAGACTGTGTTTTGGGTTGATGCATTGCAGGATGGATGAACATTGGAATTCGTTCTTTCGTTGGGTGAAATTCATCTTCGGCGATGCTATTTTTGTTCCCTCACGGGAATAAGTTCTGGAGGTTAGAGAGCTGTGGTATGCAAGAAAGGGGAATGCATTCTTTTTCTCGGTCAATGTTCGTTTTTCCTCGAAAGAGAGAGCAGGGATGGAGGGGGGCTACCTCACCTCTTACTATGGACAATATTCTACCAGCATTTTGCAGCAACGTTATATCGGAAACAAACCCATCACAACATGTTTTGAGTAAAAAGTTTGATTACCATATTGGTAGTGCCCAGACAAGCGTTTGCCAGAGATTCCGCACTTCCTTAGGTGTTGTATCTTGTTTTTTAACCTTGTTTTGTCAACCCTTTCGATGTGGAACGCAATAAGTTAGTGAGGAAGCCTGATACCCAAGACAGAATTTTCTTGTTTTGGGGGTTAAATTTCTATTCGATTTGGGAACGAGAATAAACTGCAGCGAAGTGCTTTGTAATGGGAAATCGCCTAAAGGTAATTAATTTTGTAATTGATGCCAACAACATTTAGGCCAGTATTTAGGAGGTAATTAAAGGACAAATTAAATGGTAATTGCTATTTCCATTTTCAGGATTCCAAATGTGATCATTTTGAAAGGAAACCTGATTCCGTTTTTGCGGGGGGAAACAGTCCTAAGAGTTTGAGTATTTCCGAATGTAAATGCAAATACAGATACTTATAGTACAATTTATATATATATAATTATATATATATATATATATATATATATATAGATTATAATATATGTGTGTGTGTGTGTGGTGGTTGTGATACAAACGTGTATAATGGAGGATTGTACCTAAATGTAGTGCCCCCCACTGCTGACAACTAAATAACAGGAACGAATGAACAAAAAAAAATTTTCAAAAACAAAAGGAATCAAAAACAAAAGAGAAAAGAGAGAGGAGAAATCCATGTTAACAACCCTAACAATTGTCCAAGACACTCGGAAGAAGCAACTGTCACAGAAGTTGAATCACTATTTAAGCAAGTTAATGAGAACGTTTATGAATGGAATAATTTATTTTCAGTAATCGCTTCTTTCCAATGATATGGAATCCCAGGCTTTTTCCGCTTTGTATTGACTTTTTTTGTGTTTGTGTAGACTTGTTTGTATGTTTGTGCGATACTGCCTATTATACACAACCATCTAAATGCATAGAACCTGGATGTTCGGTTTGAATTAAAATAAAAGTTTTTTGGGAGGGGGGTTCAAAAATTATGGCTGAATTTGTGGTTGTAGTCGATTGTCGTTGGAGAAACTCTCTCTCCCTCTCGTCGTTCTCTCTCTCATCTTCTCTTCCTTCTCGTCCATCTCGATCTCTCTCTCTCTCGTCTCCTCGTATATCATGTACACCGAAAGGCCGTCTGTCAAGAGTAGGAAAATTTGCCGTTTTTTGTTTGTTAGTACATAAGAACAGTTAGGCCTAAGTCCCTTGTTTATTATTATGTTAAATCATAATGATAAGTGCTCTCTTCTCTCTCTCTCTCTCTCTCCTCTCTCTCACGGTTTTGTTTTGGTTGTTAAGAAAGGAGGAAGGTCTATTTTCAGCTTTCCTTTGTCTTAAGGACCATAGGTGAAAGCAAAAAATAACCAATAAGAAATAAAAATTTAATTTTGCATTTTTGATGTTCAGATCTTTTTTTCTTTTATTTCAGGTAATGTTTCTCTTTTGTTTTTTGAATTTAGCGTGGCAATTACTTAAGGTACCCCCCTGTGGTGAAGGACTTCAAATATATTAGTCATTTTTTTTCACATTTTTTTTATTTTAACTCATTACTGTTCTGACAAAAATACTGAACTTCAGTAACGTTACTATATATGTTTACCAATTTTGAAAAATAGAGCAAATTGCGTTTAGATTGGTTTGTGTATTATTCGTGTATTTTTCCATCCATTTCCTCGTAATTGTTTCGTAACTCCCACCCCATATAACTAATCCGCCCAGACCCACAAAATTCGAAAATTCGATTTACCAAGGCTACGCTGATGGACAGCCAATTGTTTGAAGCTTTCTAATGCAATAAAAGCACTAATCGCCCTTGCTCCAGTGATTTATCGGATTCCCAGGTTGGATCGTCACATTTGGGGGAGAAGGGGGAAGAGTCCCTTCATCACTGTTTTCCTGTGATGGAAGTTTATTTAAGAAACACAAAAGGTTGGTAAGTTTGAGGCTTTTAAGGAATGAAAAGTTATAATAGATTTTTTGACACCGAGAATCATTCTATTTTTCCTAGTTGCTTTACTTTCTGGTGCCAAATAAGGAAAAGTTTTTTGCTTGATGCCAGAATGACTTGAAGAATAAAATAGTGTAGATGCGAGAGAGATTTAAGTAAGGTATAATTCGTGGACCATTAATACCATTCATAAAGAAAGTTTATTACCCAACAAACTGAGGACTGGTCCTCCCATCATGTTCCAGCTTACTAATTTGGCATACATATTAATGTGATTTTTATTGGTATAATCGTTAATTAGAAGATGTGTAATATAATAGTTTTTCTTTTATTTTACTTAAGAAGGTTTTATATATTTGGTTCAATAAGTGCTTTATTTACTTGTTTCATAGTCTTATTGGATTAATTTTGATATTGCTTATTTTTATTGTTTTAGCCATAATTATCAATTCAATTAGAAATCAGAGTAATTACAGTAACTAGAGTACAAAGCATAGCTTTATCTTTATTTCTTTCTGTTTAAAGTTATGAAATAAATTTTTCACAAGTATTTTCGTTTTAAATCTTTAAACTTTTGGAACATTTTTTAATCTTGAAAACAGTTCCATTCTTTTTGCAAGTTTCCTTCGTTAAGGGCTAGAAACGAAAGCGAAGAGAGAGAGAGAAGAGAGGAGAGCTACACTATCCATGTCTATTATGGTTCAACGCCTCCACTAACGCAATTTCTAATTCTCCCCAAAATTGCCCCAAGTGAGATAAACGAGGTAATATCTCCCTTTGTTCCCGACCATGTTTCCTCCCCCGCTATTCCCTAAGCCCCCAATCCTTCCTAACTCCTACCCTACTAGATACCAACCCAACCCCAACATATTCCTATTCGGCTCCTCTTAGGTACCCTAGGATGTTTAATTTGCCAACCTGCAGGGGGGAAATCTGTCCGGGCCGATGAGGTGGGACCTTTCCCAGCAGAACGGAGAATATCACGGTTTTATTTACCTTAAAAAAACTGGAGATTTTGTTTTGGTATTTATTTAGTTTTATAATTGGATGGATAATGTTTGAGATGTCAGTGGCTGGGTAGAATGGAGCTAAAGTAGATAGCAGATTTGCATTCTACAGGCACCAATGGCGCCCCTCCTCTCCAAGATCCATGGTTTCAGTAGCAGTTTCCCATGTTTGATTCCTCATGCTACTCCGATATATAACAGCCTTTTGAGATTTCTTTTCTCTCTCTATCCTCTCTCTCTCTCCTCTCTCTCTCTCTCTCCAGTTTTTTTAACAGTGGTTACGGTGGCTTTGGGAAACTGCTAGTCTGATTGCAAATCAATTTGTTTTGGGTTGCATCCTTTGAACAATGAATCTTCCCTCGATGAATTGTATACAGTTGCATACAGCATTTGAACGTCAGTTATTCAAAGTCCTCTGTAACTTCATTTTGTTTTGTTTCGCCCTGTCATGGTCCTTTGGTTTTTTTGGTTTTTCCATCTCTCTCTCTCTCTCTCTCCTATCTCCCCCATCTCTCCGCTCCTCTCTCCTCTCTTCTTCTCTCTCTCTTCACACTTTTTTCCTTACAAGAGAGAAAGTTAAAACCTGTTTTCCCCACGCCTTTGAAGAACATTCCTTTTGTAATCCTCTAGAAATTCCTTTTTGTTTATTTTTTGAATTTCCTGTTTTAATAAATAATAATGGAGCAAAGAATAAAAAAGAGGAAAATGGATCATCCTGACGTTGATAGAGAGAGGAGAGAGAAGAGAGAGAGGAGAGGAGAGAGAGAGAGAAAGAAATAAAAGACTTTTTTAAGCCACATCTTCTTTTCTTGCCTCGCTGCTCAGGATGGCAGCGGATGAGCGAAAGACGAACTTGACCGAACCTAATGGTAAGCCTTTGGGAAATGGCCATAACGTAGTCCTGAAAACATTTGTCTATAGGACCCCCGAAATATTTAACTATATTTTAGAGCTCCTTCGCTTAAAATATAGCAAATCCCTCTATTGGTATGGGAAAGGTCGCAAACAACCACATTGTATCCCAACGGAATAGTTGAAAATGAAGAAGTGCATGATGGTCCTCGTTTGTTGGCCGATCTTGGAAAGTTTCCGAGGCTTGTGGGGTAGGATCACTTTGATTGGCCAGGGACACAAGATTCATTAGGTCATGATCCGCTACATTTGGGTGACATTGGGATCTACGACGAGGTTTACCACCCTTTTGAATCCACCTGGGAGATAAGTTTTAGACTCTCTCTCCTCTACTCTCTCTCTCCATCTCTTCTCTCCTCTCTCGTTCTATCTCTCTCGTCTCTCTCTCTCCTCGCTCGGCTTTTTTATTGAGGACTACTGAAACATATGGTTTAGATCTTAAACGAAGACTATATTTGATGCAATTTTAAGTGTAATTAAAGTTCATGGTATTATTATTATTATTAGGATTATTGTTATTTAATTTATTGATTATTATTTTTATTATTATTTATTATTATTATTATTATTAGTTTATTATTATTAATTATTATTCATTAACTAAAGTTTGAAATGGCCTTGGTAATGCTAAAGAGAGCTTTTGGAACATCGCGCCTCCTTTCGGCATAAAACCGTGGAAAAAAAAAGGAAAGTAACTTCAACCAGTATTAAAAACAGGAGACTCCAAAGGTTTAAGAAAGAGAAATTGAATGAAACGAGGAAATAGAAAAATAATTTCCTTTTTTATATCCTTAACATGTGATTAAACCACCATTGCTGTCCCGTAATCCCCTTTCTCTTCAATGGACTTGATGATTCCCATGACAACTGCAAATTTAGCCCCCCTCCCTCCCCAACATAAACGACCTCTATAATCAACACCCCCTCCCTCCTCCCTCCTTTATCTGCCTCACAAACCCTTCCTTCCCCCAAGTACTCTCTCATTCTGGCACCTGTCTCTCCCATCAGTTGTTTACGAAAGTATCTCCATTGTTTAAAAAAAATCCATAGAATTATAAGAGAGAGAGAGAGAGAGAGAGAGGAGAGAGAGACGAGGAGACGAGAGAGAGAGAGAGAGAGAGACTGAAGTAGCCACGTATTATTCTATTTGAAACTTTTTTTCGACTGAAACTTCACAAAACCGAAGCAATTGTCAAAATCATTTATGCTCGATCAGAAACGTATTGTTGACGTAAATTAAATTAGACTGAACACTCGGTGGGAAGGAGGGAGGGGTTCTGTCAGTAATTTACGCTGTTAATTCTGTCAATAAATACTAGAAGGGGGAAACGTATTTTGAACGTCATTTGTTTAGTTATTTAATTGAAGTTGAAATGGAATTCCAGACTGCATCATTCCTGTGCTCTCATCGAAACCTGTCAACGTCACTCTTCTTCATTGAGCGGATTTATTTCCCCCAATCTCTTCCTATTCGACGCTGTCTTGCGCGCATGCGCCTGAGTCAAGAGAGTGAAATAATGGTTGGTATTTAAGACGGGTAAAATTTGCGGATTTCGTTAATATTGATGACATTCGTTAATTAGATCTAAATAGAGATTGGTGCTCATTATATACCAGCCTTGATGGATTATAGTTTCCGGTGCTTTATTGTCTTTTATTAAGCAATTAGAGTATAATGTGTTTTCAAGCCATTAAGTTTTTTGGTTTATTCATCAGATGAATTATCTGTTCCATGACTCCGTCTCCTTGATGTGATGAGGCCATAAAGTTGCCTTTTCCTCGTAAACAAAAAACTTTAGTTTACCTCTCATCTCTCCCGGATATTGTCCACCAGGAAGGTAATAGTCAGGATGTGACAAACTACCTCATTGAGGCCCTCCCGATGAGGTTCTCATTCCGACAGAGCAGTTAACCTCGCGTCTAATTTGCTGGCTCCTCTCTCTCTTTCTCTCTAACTCAACTGCGACCCTCAACAGTCGTCTAACAGCTTGGTACATCATTCACTTCTGGGGTCAACAGAGGCCCACTTTATTTTAGGGAACTCCCCAGTCTTCCCCCGCCCCTCCCCTCGTTCGGTTTAGGTATCGAACTTGGGTGGGTTTTCCCGTTGTGAACTGGATGCATTCTACAGTCAACGAGGCTAAGGAGAGAGAGAGAGAGAGAGAGAGAGCGAGAGCGAGGAAGCTATTTCGTTTAGATTGTTTTCTGTATTATTCGTGTATTTCCATCCATTTCCTCGTAATTGTTCGTAACTCCCACATATAACAAATCCCAGACCTTTGAAAATTCGATTGTACCAAGCTACGCTGATGGACACCAATGTAGAAGCTCTTCCTATACTATGGAATAAGAGTACTAATCGTCTTCTCTAGTGAGTCGTCGTGGGAATCAACATCTCGGTTTCATAGAAAACGGTTCCCAAGTGATTGTAACATTTGGGGAGAAGGGGAGAACCCTTGATCTCTGTTCTTGTGAGGAAGTTCAAGAAATCAAAAGGTGGGAAGTTTGAGGTATTAAGGAATGAAAAGGATAATAGATTTTTGACCGAAAATCATTCTATTTTTCCTTTTGCTTTACTTTCTGGTGCAAAATAATGAATTTTTTGCTTGATGCCAGAATGACTTGAAGAATAAAATAGTGTAGATGCGAGAGATATAAGTAAGGTATAATTAATGAACGTCAATACCATTCATAAAGAACGTTTATTACCCACCAACTGAGGACTGGTCCTCATTATATCCAGCTTGTGATGGCATCATTAATGTGATTTTTATTTGTATAATCGTTAATTAGAAGATGTGTAATAATAATAGTTTTTTTTATTGTACTTAACAAGTTATACATTTGTTCTGTAAGTGCTTTATTTACTTGTTTATAGTCTCATGGGTTATTTTGATATCGCTTATTTTTATTGTTAGCCATAATATGATTATTTAGAAATCAGAGAAACTACAGTAATATAGTAAAGTATAGCTTTATCATTTACTTTCTGTTAAAGTTATGTAATAAATATTTATAATATTTCGTTTTAAATCTTTAACTTTTTGACATTTTTATCGAAAACAATCCATTCTTTTGCAAGTTCTTCGTCAGGGCTAGAAACAATAGAAAGAAAGAGAGAGAGAGAGAGAGAGAGAGAGAGAGAGAGAGTACGAGAGAGAGAGAGAGAGAGACTAACCATGTCAAATGTTAAACGCCTTACTAACAATTCTAAATCCCCCAAATTGCCTCAGCTGAGATAAACTACGAGTATCTCCTTTTTCTTTTCTTCTCCGACCCTCCACTTCCCCCCCCCCCCCCCCTCTTCCCCTAAGCCCCAATCCTTCCTCAATCCTGCCCCTACCTAGACACAGATCCCCAAACATCCTATTCGGCTCCTCCTAATTACTTAGGATTTAATTGCCAATCTTCATACACGGGGAAATCTAGAGAGATGTCAGCCGATGAGGTGGGACCTTTCCCTGCAGACGGAGACTCGATGTTTGGGAACTACAGGAGATATCATATTTTTAATTGCATATAGTTATTGGTTATTACAATTGCTGGATGATGTTGAGTTGTCAGTGGTGGGTAGAGGGAGCTAAAGTAGATACCAGATTGAATTCTACAAGATCATGTTTCGGTTGGGGTTACTGCAAACTATCTTTGAGAATCTCTCTCTCTCTCTCTCTCTCTCTCTCTCTCTCTCTCTCTCTCTCTCTCTCTCCAA
>NC_087214.1:27200443-27210398 GCF_015104395.2 Macrobrachium nipponense
TTATGAACAGATTCTGCTCAAACTTTCTCCTGAATTTATCTTTGAAGATCAAAGTTTTTCTAAATTCAAAACTGAAAATAATTCGTTCATTTTGACTGGCGTGGAAAATTCGGCATGAAAGAGAGAAAGAGAGGGAAGGAGAGATAAAAAAGGGAATTAAGAGAAAGAATTGGAAAAGGAGGTTAGAGAAAGACACATGCAAATAGATAAAAGATGGAGAGAGAGAGAGTTACAAGGGTTAGGATTTATCAAACACTTATTAGTCCATCCTAGGAGAAGACATCATGTGCTCACTTAACTCTGGGAGCTGGTTTTACTGTTCATTCACAGTGTCCTCCTAATGATTTTGTGTAGCTTTCTTCTAAAGTCTTCCACATTGCTGCTATTGACAACTTCTGGTGGCAGTTTATTCCATGTGTAACATATCTTGTATGTGAAGAAGTTCCCGCAATGAGATGTGTTGCATCTTTTCAGCTCAGTTCTAGAGAGATGCTCTACCATTAATGTTTAAAGCGGCTGTCAAAATTTGGTCATAGAAATATAAGAGAGAGAGAGAGAGAGAGATAGAATCTTCGATATCAGCTTCCTAACCAAACCTACTACAGAAGGTCAGGGCAATCAAGTTGCATTTAAAAGAATGAGAAAAAAAAGATAATGAAGATAAATCTTTATTAAGGCCACTAAGACACACAAAATAGGAAGCATCAGAAGACTAAAACAACAAGAAACAAATATAATAGACAAAAAGAAAACAGAGAAACAAATACAGCAACGACAAAAACGAAAACAAAAAAATATGGTAAATTGCACTTTACAACTGGCGCATCCGATTCTAGGGACCCCACTAAAGTCTGTCAGCTCCATCACAAAAATCAAATTAATCAGCAACACACACACACACACAGATCCTAGGGTGAAAAAAAAGATAACTGTGATAAGATTAGGGAACGAGAGGAAATGCAAAAGCTTTGGAAGGGTGGAACCCTCCAAAAGAAGATAGAGAGAGAGAGAGAGGAGACCTTCCCAACCAATCCCTCATTCCCCTTTCAATCCCGTCTATGTCCTTTTCAATATGGGTTTAATATTGGTGGGCTGTTCCAATACAATATCCCCATTGCTACTACCGCCACCACTCCATTTCTAACAAACAAATTGGATTTAGTCTCATCTCATCATAGTTCCATATTACCCTTTGCTCTTTTTCCATTCTCTCCACGTCAGCACATTCATTTGTGACTTATCTTAAAAGGAATATTGGTATTCTAATCAGACTGAACAATCCCATCGTGTTTTATCTTATTTTAGATTCTATCGTGACATGTTTCAGTCTCAATACAGAGTTGAAACATACTTTTATTTTGTCATTTAACCACAAAAATGTCATCTTAACTCTTCGATTTCTTCTCATGTTTTGAATAATCTTGTCTCCACAAAGCCTAAAATCCAAATGAAGAAACAAATGAAGAAATTCTGACATCTTGGGCAGGATTCGAACCCACATTTGGTATGTCAGGATGAGGTCGCATTAACCTCCTGATTCCACACTGATCGGATAACTAGAACAGAAGTCCCCAAGGGTCCAAGATTGGGTCGGTCGCCTAGATGCTTCTTCTTCTCCAACTACTTTCAGTCAAAGGCCTCTTCCTCCGCTGGATTATCCTTCTCCAGATCCTCCCTCACTTCATCTGGCCATCTGATCCTTCTCCTCCCAAGCCCTCACACCTTCCTATCTCTGTTCCACCCCATACCCAAACCATACCAGTCTATATCACAATTGCACTTCTTCTAATTTAAAAAAAATTCCAGTCTCTCCGCCATCCCATCCCCCAACTGCACAAAATAGTAAAAAAGGGTGAAAGGGATAGACTTGTGCATGAGGCTCAAAACCCAGTACAGTTTTGAAGGCAAAACCATATTATACTAAGCAAGCTTCAGCTTGCTTAGTATAATAAGGTGCAGTCAATGGGGTTTAAACTATGGTTTCTAATACCATTTGGATGTTCCCTTTGAATAATGAACCAGCGCTCTCTCTCTCTCTCTCTCTCTCTCTCAACCTTAAAAAAATCGACAGCCACTGAATTATATGGCGTTTTTATCATGAAATATAACGGAAGTTAATGATGAAATTCATAATTCACCAAAGGTAAAGAATATCTAACATTCCCCCCAAATAAAAGAAAATACGTTCATATAAAACAAAAACGATGTCAATGCATAAATTATTAAAATACTTATATTATGTCACCAGATGAATTCGAGGTCATGTTTCGCTTACCGAAAAATTTGATTCTTAACTGGCTCGTAGTACAATATAAATTATATTATTATATTAATATTTCGAACAGAAAACATTGAAATCTCTGCACCTGGATGTTCAAAATTCGTGTCTGAGCGAAGAATTTCGAAAATAGCACTGAACATGAATCCAGTTTTTGTTTGTTTGTTCGTATGGTTGTTTTTTTTTCGTTACATGGAACCAGTGTTATTCAGCAACGAGACCAGCTTTACGTGACTTTCGAACCACGTCGAGAGTGAACTTCTATCACCAGAAACAAAACATGAATCCATTGGAACCTAAAACGGAATATGTATTCGACCCCCGACGAAAGTTTAGCAGACCAGAAATCACAAACGGTGGCCTTGGCTTCTAATAATCGTTAAATATACACACATCCTATGGTATGTGTTGGAGGTAAGGGTAGAATGCGGAGGGTGGCGTAACAAAGGGAAGCATTTCGGGTTTTATTATTATCTTTTTAAAATTTTATTTTTGTTTTGAGACATCGAATTCCAAGTTTACCATTCTGGTTTGATTTAAGTGAATAATGAATAAAACAGATTTGAAATTTATCCCCAGGCCAGTGCTGGGATCTATGAAGGCCTTCAGCGCTGAAAGGGAAACTGAGATTACAAAAAGGTATATTTAGAGGTGTAACAGGAGAGGAAAACCTTTTGCAGTGGAAGCACTATTCAAACAATTGAAGGGAGAGGATTGAATGGAATGTACGATGGAAGGAAGAGAATATGAACGGAGGTACAGCAAAAGTGGAGGCAGCTTGGGCCTAAAGAGGGACGCTGCAAAGAATCTCTAGTGATGCCTAGTGCCCCTGCCAGTGCCCCGCATGAGATCCATCGACGGTGTTGCTCTTGTAAGGGGTTGCTGGATAGAGCAATTTGGCTTTTTATTTTATTTATTCTTTTAAGGCAGACACAGTAAGCGTAAGTCCCTATCCTACTCATATCTGAAGTGGACTTTAAAGGACTTTTAAAGACTTTTTTTATTTCTTCCAAGTCTAAATCCTTCTGTGTAAATCCAGTTTAATGACCTGTCTTTCCTTCCACCACCAGTTCTGGAACTCGCTCTCTCCTTCCCTTTTTCTGAATTTTAACTGATGACTTGAACTTTAACTGAGATACTTTACTGTCTCTACATTTATTAAACGTCAGATTTATTAATGGTTATCCCGCCCCCCAAAAAACTTAACAAAAGCAGTGCTAAATAAATTCAATCATATGGAATTGAAAGGAGAAGTAATATTCACTGAGTTTACCAGACCATAAATTCTAACGGGGTTTTTATGTTATTTCAAATTAACTTTGGGCTGTTGAGGCGATTGGCACGAATAGGTACTGTTCATCTTCATGAATAATCTTTGAATATCTTATGAATATTCTACCTCTCCCTACCTGAATCATAACATTGGGGAATACCAATGAATCTATGTAATATTCAAGGCTGTTCAATATAATGTTCAGGCCTGACGAATTTCAACCATTCAACTCTATGGTCATTACTCATTAGAATGGAGTTAGATTATCTTCCTCAGTTGCTAAGTGCCTTTTTTTCTTTTTTTATCTTGGATACTACTAAAATGTGTTTAATAGTTCGCCAAGGGCAGATGTGAAGTCTTCTGGACTCCAAATCCGCGTGGAGGAAACTCATTCCTCTCAATCTCTCTTTCCAAGCTGATTTCCTATTCTAATCTGATAGATAAAATTACTTGACTTAATTTCCCTTCTCCACAAATCACATTTCTACTCTCAATGTCCCGCTCTCAATTTCTGTATCATTCTTTTTTTTTTTTTCTTTCCATTTCCTTGGGCCTATGCTCAGCCAAATAATTTGTCAGTGTGGATATCCCTCCGCCCCTCCAGAGGACATCGAAAACTCAGGGTTGTGTTTGTGAATGTTAAAACATTCCTGGGAGTTTGCTCAGGACCTCTGACAAGTGTCCCTTCACCATCAGAGTTTCACTTTTGAATGTAAATAGAATTATTAGTGTTTCTACTCGCTCCTCTTTCTCCTCCCCCACCCCCTCCTCCTTCCTTTTGCTCAACGTCGTGTTTAGACTGCCAGCCACTCAGCAAGCTAGAGACCGGATGAGACTATGATTTCCCGTTAAGACATTCACTTCCTTTGTGAAAAAACATTCGTATTTCATAGCGAGTTATTTTATGGTTTTTTGTGGGGTGGGTTTAAATTAATGAAGAAACGAAGGACAGAATTTATAGGATATGAATTTGTTCGTTAAAGTTTTTTACTTTTTTTTACATTCGAATCGTCGACTGATTCTGTTTTTCGTTGACGAAATCGTGCAATGGGAACTAAAGCCTAAAGGTCGGGTTAAACGTCAATTATATTCTGTGGAACCGGAAGGAAGAAGCCACTTTATTCCTTAGAGCTGCTATATAGAACAGAAGCACTCCTGTGCAAAGATAGCCTTCGATTTTGGCAGAAAAGTTTCTAAAGGTATATAGCTATAGATGGAACTGAACAGGTATGTTTACTGTTAGGTAGCGTATTCACATATCCATCTGAATAAACTTTATATAGGGTAATAACCACCAATCAACACAAGTTACACAACTCGGCTAGGTCAGGCTAGCCTACGCCTAGGCTTATTTTAGAACAATAGCCTATCTCCTAGCCCAGTGGTTCTCATCCAGGGGGGGGGGGGGGCGACCTGGTCCTGGGGGTAATTAACTGTTATTACTGTAATTTTAATGCAGTTACCTTATGTTACATTAGATTCATTGCTATTAAACTTGCTGGACTAACCTAGTTCAGAGGCTAGGCCAAGTGGTAGCCTAATAGGCTAGGATGGAACTGGTTTTGTTTATGGATAATCATTATTATTCTTAAATGTTCAATAATGGGTAAATCTTAATAATAGTTCCATCTGAGTTTGAGTAAAAATTTATTTGTACATTGAAAGGTTATACTAAGGATGTTCTAAGGAAGAAGGAAATTAGTGGCGGTGAGACCTGTGGGTCTAGAAAACAGAGCTTGAATATTTGTATCTGCACAAAAAAACTTAAGTCCTTCATGTATGCGTCTGTCATATCAGCTATTTTACTGAGCTTTTGTTCATTGGGAAAACCACACCTACTGACCGACAAAAGAAAGAAAGAAAAAAAAAGAACTCCACATGCAAAGTGACATCATTAGAGAATAGTATCCAATTATAAATAAGCTCATTTAAATTTTCTCTGAAAGATTAGTACAAATTTTTTTTTAACCAATGGCACATCTTAATGTTACCAAGTCTTTTTTTTTTTCTGCAAATACACCTATTTTCCCCAACTAGGTGTTAGTTGAACTGGTACAATGAATTTGGTGCCAAGGAAATTTCCCGTTAGTGTGTGAAAACTGTTATGTGACTGGTAACTTTTGCACAAAATTAGATTTGTAATTGATTATGCTAAAATTTAGCATTAATGTTGGCAGCATTAAGTAAATACACCCTTTTTCCTTTCTAACAATCCTTGGGAACCACAGTGGGGAACCAGGAGTTTTGGGGAGGGCTAAAAATAATTAGTACTTATCTGGAATTATGATCACATTATTTTAATTATCTGTGAAATAGGCTGTCAATTGACACATGTAACACACTGCTCGTAAGTAAACAAGTTCCCAAGTCACTGGAATATTGTCTCTCAGGTATATAATTTATTTTACACTTACCCTTAGGACAGGGGGCTGTCTGGGGCGGGTTGGCGGAATGGCCACCCAGGTAAGGTCGGTTTAGGTTAGGTTAGTTAGAAGTTAGGTTAGGGCAGTGCCCTGAAATATAGTTTTTTGAAATTGTGGCATATAGTCACAAAATGTATAGTCTTAAAATATTGCCTTACCTTTGGGATACCGATGTTTGTAGTGGTTAGTGTCCATTTTTTTGGGACGTGACAGTGGCCATAATTTCAGATAAGAATTTCTCGTTTTTTCAGCCCCCCCCCCCCCCCCCCCCCCCACCCCCCCCCCCCCCCCCCCCCCCCGCCCCCCCCACCCCCCAACCCCACACCTCCACAAAAAAAAAAATCCCTGGTTCCCCACTGTGGTCCCCCACCAGGATTGTTGGTGGAAAAGAAGGGTGTAATTATTGAATGCCACCAACATTAATGCTAATTATTAATATAATACATAAAAATACGTAGGAAAAATATATTTTTTTCTGCATACAAGAGGCAGAATTCTTCTTTGGATTTACCAACAACTGAATAGTAACCATAGTTGCCTTAATGTATCTTGCCCCAATGTCTCATATTACCGCCGAATTCCCTTTCAAGGTTAGGTTAGGTTAGGTTAGTTTAGGTACTTAAAAGCTTGCAGTTGATACTTATTCATTACTACGTATTTTCATTGCCTTAAAACAATTTTAATTTTAAGCTGTTTTCCCTTGACTGACTTTGTATTAAAAAATTGAATTTACAGCTTAGCAAAGGTCAGTAAGTTCCATTCAAGCAAAGGTTACTTTCAGTCATAAGGTCAGTAAAAAGGGAACTTAAAAGTCGACAAAGTAATTTGTTATCGTAAGTGATTTACTCTGGGGAAAATGTTTTTGCTTGACCAAAGAAAGTAAGTTTTTGCAAACTGAAAATTGATATTTACAACTGAGAGAGAGAGAGAGAGAGAGAGAGAGAGAGAGAGAGAGGAAAAAATGTCCATGTTAAAATTATCAATATCCTTTTGTGGGCGATTTTATTTAATAGGTAATGAAAATATTAACTACAGTCTGACCCAGGAACCAGGGAGGTAATTTTTACACGGAGTTTATTTTATTGCGCGCTCAGTAGGGGGTGGGGAACCATAGCATATTTCTTCATATGTATGCGGACTGTTCCCTTAATAATAATACTAAAAAGGATTAAAGAATAACGAATAACGAAAGTAGCAAGCCGCAGAACAATAGCTATGACTTTCATTTTTACTCCCCTGACAGTTTCAGTAAACGAAAAAAAAACCTAAATAGGAACCCACAAAGGATATGGTAGACCACTGAACCTTAAGAATATCGAGAAACATAGGCCTAGCCAGGTTACCTGGGTAATGCCCATAGCCTAAAAACTAATGCACAGACCTTAATCCGAGTAATATGAAAATATCTGTATATGAGACCCTATGAATATTCCAAATTTCAACATTCAAATCATCAGATAAACTTGAAATCCATCTACATAAATAAAGATATTGAGTCTTTACCTTACAAGTACTCCCAAAAACGTCGGCTGGTGTGATGACGTCATCTTTAACCTATATTTTTCTTTCAAGCGCTTCAAAGGTCAAAACACATCTTATGATTTTTTATTTGTTTGGAAAAGTCGTCGATAATAGTGAAACAAACCAACGTTCGTTATTTAAGCCCTAAGTAAACAATGGCACGCTGAGAAAACACACTCAAGTAGACAAACGAAGAAGTGAGGTCGCAGAAGGTATTATGCATCTGGCTGCTATGACCTCTGTGATCGTCATTCAAGTTAAACTTCAAACTATTTGTTAACAAACTTGTTTTTCTTTAATTACAGGAATCTTAATTAAATGTCTTTTGTGTATGTTACCTTATATATATATTAATTTGTTTTTTATTTACTGTTGAATACATCCGTAATTTAATATGTAAGCGTTTGTACTTGAACCAAAACGAAGACCGCGTTAGCTCCCTACAATAGAGAATATTATTATTCATATTATTAATTAATAATATGGACTCGTAATTAAGTGTTTATCACCTCACGTCACTGTTTAAAATCAATAATGATGAAAACAGCAATATACTCTAGTGCACGATCATCAACAAATCAGGATGCTGATACAATACAAATCATGGAAAGTGAATCAAGTGAAGATTGAACTACGCTCAGAAGTTCATAACATTAGAGTTCATTGATTTTTGTTTGTTTTGTTTTGTGTAAATTTGTTTACTTTTTTTCCCAAGAATACGTGGAAATTCTAGCTAGAACACTATTGTAAAAAAAATAAGTACATATATCTTAGCGAATAGATAACGTAACGTAAAATGAGAATATATATGGAATTGACCACCAACTTGATTTAACAGAAGGTTGAAGAGGTTGGTGACATGCCCGATGTACACAATGTATCAACAGTTACCAACTTACCAGTAGTACCTCGTTTACTGTGGTGTGTGTGTGCGCCGGTCTACTGAATTCACAGCATAACTTCTTGCGTAATTCGAAAGCTTAGAAGCTTAAATATGTTAGAGCGGGTAACCTACGAATGTCTGTTATTGAATTGAAAAAGAAAGTTCCAAGATGGCATCATCACAAACTCCCGTTGACAAAGGTAAGGATTTGGATAGATCCAGTCAAAACCTTTTCATATTTAACATTAAATTTGAATATCTGGAACGTAAAATATGCATAAGCGTCATTATATCACAATTCAATATTCTGAGTAGAAGGTTGGCCTTTGATTTTAGGCTTATGATATTTTGTAAGCTAAGCTGTAGGCCTAGGCCTATGTTTTTCCAAAATGCTTAGGGGTGTATATAAATAACGTTTTAGTGTGGATCTCTGGGCTCAGCTAACCTAACCACTCGAGGTTTGTAATTGATTTATTTATTTACTCATTTGTGTGTATGGCCACTACGCTCTTGTTGAAATCTTATTAAAATTCCAATTCTCGTTTGAAAATATTCAAGGTAAATATTATTATATAAAATAACTCTGGAGTGGAACATTATTTTTTTAAATTTTAAAATATTCTCATTTCTATTTTGATCATCGACTATATTCTTCACGCATTTATGGAAAGGTATAGTATTTAAGTGTCACTTTTTAACAACGAAACACTTGCTCTAAACGGTAAGTTTAGACTACTTGGAGGTACTATCGGTCTAGCACTTGAAGCCAGTGTTCGGGTTGAGTTTCAAGTGAAAATTCGACGACAATTACTTTTTTGCAATTGGTCGTGCAGATGGGGCTGTTCCTCGATTGTGTCCACACCAGATACAGCTGTTATTATTATTTTTTATTTTGTTATTTTCTTGTAAACATCTGCTTGTAGGACCTAACGTAAACTAACTATACTATTATCCACTACGGCTAGCACACTCTCTCTCTCTCTCTCTCTCTCTCTCTCTCTCTCTCTCTAGTAAGCTTTTTTCGTCTTCTCCAAGTCTCTCTGAAAATAAGCTCTGTCTGTCTGTCTGTATGAAAAATGATATAAAATTTACAGTCAGCTATCAACTACACCGTTTCCTCTCTATCAAAATTTCTCTCTCTCTCTCTCTCTCTCTCTCTCTCTCTCTCTCTCTCTCTCTCCTCTCTCTCTCACACACACACACACACATATTCGAGTAGGCTAGTGAATCAGTTGTGTTTAAAATAGTTTTCGTGTGTTTCAGAAACGACCAACTTTTATTACGATTTATTCATCTGTAGACAGTGATAGAATGGCAGAAAAAGATGATAGAATAATTTGTGAACTCTTCGAAGGAATTAAGATCTAAATTCTAATAAGAAATGTTCAATAATATTATTAGAATTAAAACCATTTTAGGTAACACATACTGTGGTTCTCATTTAAAATTCGTTTGCAATAAGGGAACCACAATTATTAATACTTTTTCTGCTGCTATCACCTGCATAATTACATTTTTGAAAAATGCAATTACATTGAGGGAGAGAAATCTTTGGATTTTTTCAAAAAGAGAGAGGG
>NC_087214.1:27210898-27225898 GCF_015104395.2 Macrobrachium nipponense
GAGAGAGGTTTTTGAAATGGATGCGAAATACTTAACGTTTAGTTTATAAACTGTCAGGTGATGCTTCTTCGTTGATAGTGATATGGCGGAAAGGACTCTCTCTCTCTCTCTCTCTCTCTCTTCTCCATATCTGTGATATTTGTAAAGGATTCTTTTTCTTTTCCAAATCGGTATGGGCTCCGTTTCATGTCGAAATGAGATCCTTCAACGACACAAGTGTTGTGTCCTTAAAGAGTCTTGAGGACTCTCGGAAGGATCAAGCTCAAACTTCTCAGGATATTGAGTTGAGAAGTAGTGGGTTTTCTGTTATTCAACGTAGCATTTTAATGCTATAATGTATTCGTACCCTAGTTGTTTAGTATGTTACTGAATCAGGTAACAATTATCGTTAACTTCTTATCTCATAGTCTTTCGTAGTCGTTTTGTATCTTTTGTGGCTAATCTTGTAATGACGCTCCCTTATTGCAATAAAATATTTCACAAACATAAACTGCAACTTATCACATACATGTTCACAAACTGGTAGGAATAAATAATAATAATAATAATAATAATAATAATAATAATAATAATAATAGTCCACTTAGGGAACTTGTACCCCTTAGAAGTTCTTCACGAGAATTTTACCTCACATAAATCTTTTACATGTAGGATATACTTTTCATTCAAGTAGTGCGTTTAAAAGTTTTATGAAAATCAGAGAGAGTTGACTGTGAGTAACACTTGTCAAAAGAATTGTGAAGCTTTTCTTACCGCCAGGGCTTGAACCAGCTTCTTTAATCGTTCGGCTGTAACTTGGAATTCTCTCTCTCTCTCTCTCTCTCTCTCTCTCTGGGGATTCGTATAAATTTTGTGCTGTAGTAAGCAGGGCATATGGAATTCATAAAATGAGATACAATGGGACGGAGACTTGACTTGTCTTTCTTTGTATCTTTTCTTGTTTTTCCATTGTTAGTTAAAGCGTTGTTACGCTGAGGATGTTGTTTTGGTTTGGTGTTGGAATATATCTCCATTATTTCTTTAATCACTTGACTCGACAGCTTATTCGATGCTTCCTTTGGAATATATTTCATTTTGTCAGACGCATCAGGTGTCAGTTCTCTTTGTGGTCTGTTTCTCTTCTCTGTAATGGTTTCCCTTTGGGGGTTGTTGTCAGGATGTCAGTGTTTCCCCTCCCCTGGGTGTTTATTTGCCAATGAAAACAATTTCTCAACTTTCTCTTTCTCACTGATGTTCAGTTTTAGATTCTCTGACGCATAAATACATCAAAATGAGAGAGAGAGAGAGAGAGAGAGAGAGAGAGAGAGAGAGAGAGAGAGAGAGAGCAAATGACCCTTATAAATGCCTTGTGTAAAGGTAACAGGGAAACGGAGAAAGGCCTTTTTCAGGCAACTGAAGGAATGGCTGGTGGAGAGACCTCCAGATCAGGGAGTAGTTTTGGGGAGACAGACAGACAGACAGACAGCCGCAAACACTTGAGATAAGATTACGATAATATTTTTATTTGAAGACCAGTTCGAAAGGCAATAAATAAAAGTATCAAGCAGCTTACACACACACACATACACACACACACACAGGTGGCCAAGATATGGGACGTGTGTCATTTGTCTCTCCAGTCTCTTCATGAGCTTCGACTCTGCCCAATACGAAGGACAGAGGAAACATCAGAGTTGATGGAGGATGGATGCTGCCATCACGATCACGGTTACCCACCTTCGCTGAATCAACCCCCCCCCCGCCCCGCCTCACTCCCTCAATCACAACCACTTCCCCAACCCCACACTCGCAGATTTCCTCTGTTGTTGTGAGTTGGAGTGATAACAAAATATAGTAAAGGGGAAAGATTAATGTTGGAATAAAGAAGCCAAGAAACGGGGAAAATGGATGATGACGGCCGTATAAATTGTTCTTTTTCATATACGTATAGATTTCCATATTTCGATGATTGTGTATGAGAAATATACAAATACATAAACGATAAATATATCAATATTATCATTATTATTATTATTGCCGTAACTGTCTCACTGTAGACGTCGATAGGAAAGGGAACCTGATACAATTGACGAAGTATTAAAAGAAAAAAAAAAAAAGGCTGGTCGAAGGATGGAGAAGTTGCTCTCTAACCTTGAAGGATACTCGAGCCGCCCCTCGATATCAATCCTCTGCTTTCCAGGCCTGTGGCAGGACCCTTCTTCAGCATCCTTCTTCATCCCTAGACGACGATCCTTGAATAAGGATCAGCTCTAATAGGTATAATCAGGCCCTTGGAAAAGGACCCTCGGTGGTATTGTTCAGGATGTGTCCCCCGAAGGATTATGGGACTAAAGGGAATGTAATATGTCCCCAAGGCCCTGGAGAAAGTAGATTGATGAGTTTGTGGGGGGGGGGGGGGGGGGGCGAATTCTGGTTACGACTTTCTTTCTTCAGGAGATGATAATGTTTTTGAAAGGGGGAAGGGGCCATTGGATTGGAGGAAGGGGGATATTACAGAGCCGTTTTCTGTCATTCCAGATGAGGTTTTCCGGAATGATTCACAGACGGAATTCTGGAGAATTTATGCTGCTTTGGAATGGAGGACCCTTGTTGTTTTATTTATTTATATTTATTTAATTATATAAATTTATCACATTCTTTGATAGGTGTGAGATTGTACATTAGTATATATATATATATATATATATATGATAATATATATATATATATATATATATATATATGTATATATAATATATATATATATATATATATATATATATATATATATATATATTATATATTATATATATATATATATATATATATATATATATATATATATATATATATATAGAATATATATATTATATATATCTATATATATATATATATATATATATATATATATATATATATATATATCTATATATATATATATATATATATATATATATATATATACTATATATATATATATATATATATATATATCTATATATATCTATATATATATATATATATATATATATATATATATATATATATATGATATATATATATTATATATATATATATATATATACTAATGTACAATCTCACACCTATCAAAAAAAAATAATTGAAATTGACAACTGTGCCTCTTCTCGTAGTTGAAATAAACTGCAAATCCCAACGTAGCTGAAAAAAAAGGAAAGAAAATATTAGGAAACCAAAATAACAGCTCATTTCAGGAAGTAAAACATCAAGTTATGAACAGATTCTGCTCAAAACTTTCTCCAGAATTTATCTTTGAAGATCAAAGTTTTTCTAAATTAAAAACTGAAAAATAATTCTTCATTTTGACTGGCGTGGCAAAATTCGGCATGAAAGGAGAGAGAGAGAGAGAGGGAAGGAGATAAAAGGGAATTAAGAGAAAGAATGGAAAAAGGAGGTTAGAAAGGACACATGCAAAAAGAGATAGAGAGAGAGAGAGAGAGTTACAAGGGTTAGGATTTATCGAACACTTATTAGTCCATCCTAGGAGAAGACATCATGTGCTCACTTATCTCTGGGAGCAGGTTTTGGTTTTACTGTTCATTCACAGTGTCATTCTAATGATTTTGTCTAGTTTCTTCTAACTAACCTCCACACTGTTGCTGTATAAAACTTTTGGTGGCAGTTTTATTCCATGTGTCACAAATCTTGTATGTAAAGAAGTTCCCGCAATGAGATGTGTTGTATCTCTTCAGCTCAGCCTCTAGAGAGATGCTCTCTACCATTAATGTTTATTTTAAAGCGGCTGTCAAAATTTGGTCATAGAAATATGAGAGAGAGAGAGAGAGAGAGAGAGAGAGAGAGAGAGAATCTTCGATATCAGCTTCCAAACCAAACCTACTACAGAAGGTCAGGGCAATCAAGTTAAATTTCAAAAAATGAGAAAAAAAGATAATGAAGATAAATCATTATTAGGCCACTAAGATACACAAAATAGGAAGCACAGAAACGACTAAAAACAAGAAAACAAATATAAGAGACAAAAAAGAAAACAGAGAAACAAATACAGCAACGACACAAAAAGATATAAAAAAATATGGTAAATTGTACTTTACAACTGCGCACCGATTCTAGGGACCCCACTAAAGTCTGTCAGCTCCATCACAAAAATCAAATTAATCAGCACACAGATACACTCACACACACACACACACACACAGAGAAAGAGAGAGAGAAGAGAGAGAGAGAGAGAGAGATCCTAGGTGAAAAAAAAAAGGTAAATGTGATAAGATTAGGGGACGAGAGGAAATGCAAAGAGAGAGAGAGACCTCCCCAACCAATCCCTCTTTCCCCCCTTTCAATCCCGTCTCTATGTCCTTTTCAATATGGGTTTAATATTGGTGGCTGCTCCAATAGAACAGCCCATTGCTACTACCACCACCACTCCAGTTTCTAACAAAAAACAAATTGGATTTAGTCTCATCTCATCATAGTTCCATATTTCCCTTTGCTTTTTTCCATTCTCTCCACGTCAGCACATTCGTGACTTATCTTAAAAGGGAATATTGGTATTCTAATCAGACTGAAACAATCCCATCGTGTTTATCTTATTTGTGAAATTCTATAGTGACATGTTTCAGTCTCAATACAGTTGCAGTTGAAAAAAATCATCTTCTTTTTTATTTTAACAACAAAAATGTCATCTTAACTCTTCGATGTCTTCTCATATTTTGGATAAACTTCTCGCTACAAAGCCTAAATTCCAAATGAAGAACCAATGAAGAAATTCTGACATCCTGGGCAGGATTCGAACCCACATTTGGTATGTCAGGATGAGGTCGCGTTAACCCTCCTGATTCCACACTGATCGGATAACTAGAACAGAAATCCCCAAGGGTCCAAGATTTTGAGCTTCATTTTGTTCTTGTTCTTCGCCTCTATCCCTAAGGTATGGGGTCGGTTGCCTAGATGCTTCTTCTCCATCTACTTTCTGTCAAAGGCCTCTTCCTCCGCTAGATTCTTCTTCTCCAGATCCTCCCTCACTTCGTCAGGCCATCTGATCCTTCTCCTCCCAAGCCCTCTTCTCACCCCATACCCAAAACCATTCCAGTCTTTATCAAGCTTGCACTTATTCTAATTTAAAAAATTTACAGTCTCTCCGCCACCCCATGCACTGCACAAAATAGTGTAAGGGTGGAAGGGATAGACTTGTGCAATGAGGATCAAAACCCAGTACAGGTGAAGCAAAACCATGACAGGCTTCTATAAACCAATATTCTAGGTACAGCTGAAGCTTGCTTAGTATAATGTGGTTTTCCAAAGGGGCAGTCAATGGGGTTTAAACCATTGGTTCCTAAATACCATTTGAATCTCTCTCTCTCTCTCTCTCTCTCTCTCTCAAGCTTAAAAAAATCGACAGCCGCTGAAATCATATGGTGTTTTTATCATGAAATGTACCGGAAGTTAATGCATGAAATTCCTACTTTTAACACTGCCCTTAAATAACAGAAAAATACGTACATATAAAACAAAAACGATGTCAATATGAAAATTATTATAATACTTATGTCACCAAAATGAATTACGAGGTCAAGTTTCGCTTACTTAAAACATCTGATTCTTAAACTGGCTCGTACAATATATACTATATATATTAATATTCGAAACCGAAATATATGAAATCTCTGCACTGGATGTTCAAAATAATTAATTTGTGTCTGAGCAAAGCATTTCGAAAATAGCATTGAACATGAATCCATGGAAACTAAAAACGGAATATGTATTCGACCCACGAAAGTTTAGCAGACCAGAAATCACAAACTGTGGCCTTGGCTTCTAATAAGCGTTAAATATACACCAACCATCAGGACGGATATTATGTGACATTATACAGTGGTTCAACAATTTTGAATATTCCCCCATGCTACTGGCCAGTGGAAATTTGTATTGAATATTTAATCTCATCATCTGATATCGTTCTGACGAATGCAGTTATATGGTTATTGAAAAACAGTCGCATCCTATGGTATGTCTTGCAGGTAAGTGTGGAATGCAGGGTGGCGTGTGCCAAGGGAGCATTTAGGGTTTTATTATTATCTTTTTTTTTTAAATGTTTTTTTTTTTTTTGAACCATTGAATTCCAAGTTTGACCATTTCTGGTTTGATTTAAGTGATAAAAATGAATAAACAGATTTGAAGTTTAGCCCAAGGGCAAGTGCGGGGACCTATGAGGTCATTCACCGCTGAAAGGGAAACTGAGAATAAAGAGGTTTATTTGAGAGGCGTAAACAGGAGGAAAAACCTTTTGCAGTCGAAGCATCATGAAACAATTCTCAGGACAGGACTGAATGTAAGATGGAAGAAAGAGAATATGAACGGAGGTGCAGAAAAAGGGGTCGGAGCTTAGGAACTAAAGAAGGGACGCTGCAAAGAACCTTTAGTGATGCCTACAGTGCCCCGCATCGAACGGTGCTGCCCTTGTAAGGGTTCGATGGATACAGCAATTTGGCTTTTTATTTTATTATATTTTTTGAAGGCAGACGCAGTAAGTAAGTGTTCATATCCTACCCATATTGAAGTGGACTTTAAAGGACTTTTAAAGACTTTTTTTTTTTTTATTTCTTCCAAGTCTAAATCCTTCTTTGTAAATCCAGTTCAATGACCTTTCTTTCCTTCCACTACCAAGTTCTGGAACTCACTCTCTCCTTCCCTTTTTCGGAATTTTACTGATGACTTGAACTGAGATACTTTACTGTCTAAATATAAATCATATGGAATTTAAATAGGAGTAATATTCATGTGAGTTTACCAGACCAGAAATCCTAAACGGGGTTTTGGGGTATTTCAAATTAACTTTGGGCTAGTAGAGCGATTGGCCACGAATAGGTATTGTTCACTCTTTTGAATAATCTTTGAATATCCTATGAATATTCTAACTCTCCCTACCTGAAAACATTGGGGAAATACCAATGAATCTGTGTAATATTCATGGCTGTTCAATATAATGGTCTGATCTGACGAATTTCAACCTTTCAACTAAATGGTCATTACTCAGTAGAATGGAGTTAGATTATCTTCCTCAGTTGCTAAGTGCCTTTTTTTCTTTTTTTATCTTGGATACTACTAAAATGTGTTTAATAGTTCGCCAAGTGCAGATGTGGAGTCTTCTGGACTCCAAATACTCACGCGTGGAGGAAAATTTATTTTTCCTCTCAATCTCTCTTTCCAAGCTGATTTCCTATTCTGATATGATAGATAAAAATTACTCGACTTAATTTCCCTTCTCCACAAATCACATTTCTACTCTCAATGTCCCGCTCTCAATTTCTGTATCATTCTCTTTTTTTTCCATTTCCTCGGGCCTATGCTCAGCCAAATATTTGTCAGTGTATCCCTCCGCCCTCCAGAGGATATAATCGAAAACTCAAGAATGTGTTTTGCGAATGTTAAAACATTCCTGGGAGTTTGCGCAGGACCTCTGACAAGTGTCCCTTCGTCATCAGAGTTCCACTTTTGAATGTAAATAGAACAATTCTCCTCCTCTTCCCTTTTGCTTAACCTCGTTTTTAGACTCTGGCTAGAGACCCGATGAGACTAGTATTTCACGTGAAGACATTCACTTCTTTTGTAAGAAACATTCGTATTTCATAAACGTATTTATTTATTTATTTTTTAGTGGGGTGGGTTTAAAAATAATGTAAAAACGAAGGACAAGATTTTATAGGATATGAATTTGATCCCAAAGAGAGAGAGAGAGAGAGAGAGAGAGGAGAGGGGCGCGGGGGGGGGGGGGGGGGGGGTTGGAGTTTGGGGGCGGTTCACCGTAGCAGTTACCGTTTTAGACTTTTTTTTACATTCGAATCGTCCGACTGA
This sequence comes from Macrobrachium nipponense, assembly GCF_015104395.2. Lineage (NCBI taxonomy): Eukaryota > Metazoa > Arthropoda > Malacostraca > Decapoda > Palaemonidae > Macrobrachium > Macrobrachium nipponense. The sequence continues at coordinate 27,218,726 of NC_087214.1, forward strand.
TTCTGTCTCGTGGATGAAATCGTTTCAATGAAAACTAAAGGCCGCATTTAACGCCAATTACTCATATTTTGTGGAAATGGCAGAGGACCAAAACGGAGACAGATGTGTTGCTGGAAGAAGCATGTATTTGTGTGTGTGAGAGAGAGAGAGAGAGAGAGAGAGAGAGAGAGAGAGAGAGAGAGAGAGAATAATGTTTTCCATTAGCTGTTGTCAGGTTCTTTTTTTATGATTCCCTGGAAACTGGTATTTTGACCCGTTTAAAGTCTTCATTCCCTTTTTGGAGAGGTGAGAAGGACGTCGCCTTTTAGTTTTACCTCCATTGGAGTCTTCATTAGTTTTTGTCAGATGGTGTGGCACAAATGTTTGGTAAGGTGTTGTCAAGTTAGATTTACCTCATTCTTGTTTTGAACGGGAAGGTCGCTGAAGGAATTAATTTTGTCTCGAAAAAGTCAATTTTTAAAACACGAGACCTATGGAAAGGTGCAAATGAGTCCACAATATCATATAATGGTGGAAGTTCACAAAAGATATTTAGTTTCAGTGTTCCTCAAGAGGCACACTGTAGTCATTACTTAAGTTCTTTGCAGCGTCCTTTCGGCCCCTAGTTGCTACCTCTTTCATTCCTTTTCTTGTACCTCCGTTCATATCTCTTTCTTCCGTATTTCCTCATTCCTCTCCAGCAGTTTTTTCAACATTATTTCCAGCGCTGAATGACCTTGTAGGTGCCAGCGCTTGGACTTCGATCTCAAAGTTATATTCCAATTCCAAGTTCCGTTGTTGGATGTTTTTATAGAATCTTTTAACTGGAACAGTTTTTCCGTGGGAAAACACTCATTTTTTGGGTCTTGTGGGTTCCATTCTGCAGATTAAATTGAAGAGGCTGTTTTTTGCAACGGAGATAAATCAGTTTAATTTTGTCCTTTCCTTATATTATTTTTTTTCTTTTTCTATCGACATTTCAGTTTATAAAATGCATGTGTTTATTTCAATGAAAATAAGGAAAAAGGCCAATAAGAATGAAAGTATTCTCATTTTTGGAATCCCATTTCCTTTAGAACTTGAGTATAGGTAAATATTTCACAGAGTCCATAACGAAAGAAATTCCAGGCATCTTTTTCTGTCTCTCGTGACCAGATTTCTTGCTAAATAGTTGCCAGACCCACAAAGGCTGTAAAAAACATTATGTATTCAGTTTTGTATCGATTCTGAATGGACGAATATTTAGAGCTTCCTGTTTTATTTGGGTGACTGACTACAGTTATTAGTTTCGACGTTTGGGTTTTATTTTACGTGCGTGTGTGTGTGCGTGCGCGCGCGTTTTTCTCAATCGAATTCTGTCAATTACATAAACTGGATACATATACCTAACCTGGTTTGGTGTTGATACACCTTGTTTTTTTGTGTTTTATCTTTCCATCTTGATCAAGTTCTGGGTGTGATTCCAACTCTTCTGAAGAGACGGCACACCACCATCCATAGAGAGAGAGAGAGAGAGAGAGAGAGAGAGAGAGAGAGAGAGAGATCGAAGCTAGATTCACTTCTACTTTGTTCTCTCTCTCTCTCTCTCTCTCTCTCTCTCTCTCTCTCTCTCGTAGTAGCCATCTTGCTTGGTTGAGACGTACCCGCGTGAAGTCAGATTAATCAACAGATATCACAAGTTTAACATACGACTAGAATTTGAGAATATCTAGAAGTGTTCGTGAACTATCGGTGATAAGATTAGTGTGAAAATAGTAGGATAAAGCGTCAATTCTTAAGTTTAGTTTAACAAGTGTAATACTGAAAATCAGAACAAGATGGCAGTAAGTTCCAACTGCGGGAAAAGGTGGCGTAATTTAGCTTGCTTGGCAGATTCGCAATACGATGAGGTAGCAGGAAGGGACTGGCATTTCTCATCTATGAAATCAGCAACAGTCCTAACCAAAAAGATACAAAAGCATTCATAGATATATTAGAAGGATATAATCCTTCAAACTGGAACAAATCTAATGAAAAACATCTTGAAAATAATTGAAGAAGTTCCAAATAAAATCCAAGTGGTCAAGAGACTCATAAAGAAAATATACATAAACCAACATATTCCGACAAAGAAAATGAATAAGGTGAATCTTGTGATATCCTAATTGATGCATTAGGAAAAAGAATGCAAAAGCATGCAAACTGTGTAAGGTTTGGTATAGCATAGTCAATCCCAAAACCTAATCAGAAAATGTGCTGCATGCAACATTCCGACCCATCCACAGTGTGCTGAGGTAATGCAAGATTTGAGAAAAGATACAAGAATTTTTTGTTCAACATGTCTATCATGGATAGACAATGTTATTAAATCAAGATTGAATGTACAAATAGTTTTGAGGATGAAGAAGAAGAGGAAGAAGGAAGAAGAAGAAGAAAAAGAAGAAGAGGAAAACGGAAGAGAAGTAAACAAAAATAAAGAAATGACAGAAAAAAATAAGGAAAACAAAGAACAAGATAAAAGTATGGATGCAGAGATACTCATTGATACTACATATGAGGCAATAAAACAGCATACCTACGAAGAAATAAATTACGATATGACAACAGAAAAGCAAATCCCGAGAGGCTCTACCCAGATCTACACAATGACGGGAAAGAGGAAAAAATAGACAAGAAAGACAAAATCTGCAACCTTTTGAAAAGAGGAATTGCAGATTTGGAGAAAGATGTTACTACAAACATCCTAAGGTATGTCAAAACTATGAAAAAAATATATGGTAAATGTGCATACTTCAGATGGCTATGGTGGGGATGATTGCAGAGATCTGCATCCTAAAATATGTAAAACCTAAAGAAGGAAAAGGATGTAAGTCGACAAAAAATGCAAATATATGCACCCTGTAGCCATGAATCATAATCAAATAAATATCCAACCAAGTAATAAATCCAAAATAAGAAAGAAACAAATAAAGAGAGAAATCAAAAATATCAGGTGGTAAAAGAGAAAAGCAAACCACCAATGAGATATGCAGAGGTGTCAGCAAAAAATTTCAAAGCATCAGCTCCGAATTTCTACTCAAGAGATAATAACACTGTATTTATTATGCAAGAGGATATTGCAGAAACGGAGAAAATTGCAGATTCAGACACAAAATGAATAACTTATGATGAAGGAAGATCAAACATTATGGAAAAGTTGGATTTTTTAATGTCAGAATTTCTGGAAATGAAAAAAAGAACAACAAATACCGAACAGGAAAGAGACATGGGAAAATCCTTATTTACTACAATATTAAATGAAGGAGAAAAACACGCAAACCATCATAGTGATGAATGCGCAGGGTTTAGTTCCGAGTAACTCAAAAAGAAAAATAGAGTACTTAGAAGAACTAACGCAAAATGAAAAGAAAATAGATATAATGAATATAAGTGACCTGGTATTCCCAAGAGACTGGGAATGATGATCAAATAAAAGGGTTCCAAACTTATAGATCAGATAGAAAAAAATAGGAATCAAGGGGAACCGCAGTATATGGGAAAGACAAAAAACAAGGAAAAATATATGAGAAATATAGTAACTCAGAATGTGAACTAATAGCGGTAGAATTTGAAATCTGAAAAAATAAAAATTGATGAACATAGTAATATATAGACCTCCTAATACTAAAGAGTTTGACTTAAATATTGAAAAATTGGATGATATATGTAGAAATCACAAGGACTGGACTATTCTCCTATCTGGTGACTTCAACTTTCCTTTCGTAGAATGGAAAAGAACGAATAGGAGACTGTGGTTGTACTTATACATATAAAAAAGAGAGTAATAGTAGTGCAGAAGATAAGAGGCAATTTGAAAAGCTATTAGATGCTACTAGAATCAAACCATTCAACAAATAAATCACCTCCAAACAAGAAAAGGAAAATACTTTAGACCTAGTATTTGGTGAACGAGATGAATTATGTTAAAGAAATAATAGTTATAATGCGAAGTATTTCAGATCATAATGTCATAAGAATTAACAGTTCATTCCAAAGCAAGTGAAAATAGAGATCAGCAAAGAAATGAAAAAGTGGGAAGGATATGGAAAAAACTACCTTTTCTTAATCTTACTCTACAGTAAAAATATAAAAATGGTCAGAAAATTAATGAAGAATTACAAACAAAGATTGGGATAACATTTTCGTAAGTGATGACATAAGGGGGTAAATACGGAGGGATATTATATAAATATTGGAGGAGAAAAATAGTGGATAAATAAATTATACCCGAAGAAGAAAAGTAAACATCATTCATGCATACCAAGAGACAGAAGGATCTTGTTCCAGAAAATCAGAAAGTGGAAAAAAGGTCTTGCAAAGAAAAAAACTGCATGGAAAGGTTATAGAACTAAAAAGTAAGATAGAAAATGCAGAACAAAAGATTATACAATCAAAAGAAAATGAAAAACGGGACTTGGAGAAAAAACCCTATTAAATATCAAGCAAAACCCCAAAACCATTATACTCATATGCGAAGAAGGATGATAAAAAGGAAGAATAGAATAGGCCCTCTGAGAATTGAAGGGAGATTAACGAAATGAAAAAAAGGAAAATTTGCAACATACTGGCAGAACGATATAAGAGAGAATTCACCCCTAGAATAGATAATGAAGATAATGATATAGAAGTAAGGGACGGAAAATATTGAAATATTTAGCTGACAAGGAAATTAATTGAAGATGAATTGTGCAGGCAATTAATGAAATTAAAAATGGAGCTGCTGCAGGGCCGGATGGAGTCCCTGCTATCTTGTTAAGAAAGTAGTTCATCTATCGCAAAGCCACTTGCAAATATTATTAAGACAAGATGTAAAGAGATACAGGCAAGATTTATGATGAGCACAAATTAGCATATATCACCCCTACTTTCAAAAGTGGATCAAGACTAGAGGCAAGTAATTATAGGCCTGTGAGTCTAACATCACATATTATGAAAGTGTATGAAAGGGTAATGAAGAAAAATATTATGAAACATTTAATAAAAAATAATAAATTTGTTTAATATAGGACAACACGGTTTCGTACCCGGAAAAAGTACACAAACCCAACTGTTAGTCCACCCGTGGAGAACAAATATTCAAAAATATCAAAAGCGGAAATGAAACAGATGTGGTTTTATCTAGACTTTGCAAAAGCTTTTTGACAAAGTAGACCATAATATATTAGCAAAGAAAATTAGAAAACACAATATCGTAGATAAAGTAGGAAGATGGTTAAAAGAATTTTTACACAACAGAAAACAGATAGTTATTGCAAACGATGAGAAATCGGATGAAACCAAGGTAATATCCGGTGTGCCACAAGGTACGGTGCTAGCTGCAATATTGTTTGTTATTATGATTGAAGACATAGACAGTAATGTTAAGGATTCGGTAGTGAGTAGTTTCGCTGATGACACAAGAATAAGTAGAGAAATTACTTGTGATGAGATAGGAACGCTCTACAAAGAGACCTTAACAAAGTATATGATTGGCAGAGGTAATAGGATGGTATTTAACTCTGATAAATTTGAATCAATAAATTATGGAGACAGAGAAGGAAAGCTATATGCATATAGGGGACCTAATAATGAGACAATCACAATAGGAAGCAGTTAAGACCTTAGTGTGATGATGAATAGGACATGTTTATGCAATGATCAAATAGCCATTCTGTTGGCAAAATGTAAAGCAAAAAAAAAATGGGAATGTTGTTACGGCACTTCAAAACAAGAAAAGCTGAAACACATGATTATGCTTTATAAAACATATGTTCGTAGTCCACTTGAATATTGCAATATGATATGGTACCCACACTATCAAAAGGATATTGCACAAATAGAGAGTGTACAAAGGTCCTTTACAGCTAGAATAGAAGAAGTTAAGGACCTAGACTACTGGGAAAGACTACAATCCTTAAAATTATATAGTCTAGAAAGGAGAAGAGAACGCTACATGATAATTCAGGCATGGAAACAGATAGAAGGAATAACAGAAAATATCATGGAACTAAAAATATCAGAAAGAGCAAGCAGAGGTAGATTAATAGTGCCCAAAACTATACCAGGAGGAAAAATAAGGAAAGCACACAGAACATTATCCACTACGCAACCAGCATCGATAATGCAGCGTCTATTCAATGCGGTTGCCAGCTCATCTGAGGAATATATCAGGAGTGAGCGTAGATGTGTTTAAGAATAAGCTCGACAAATATCTAAACTGCATCCCAGACCATCCAAGATTGGAAGATGCAAAAATATACCGGAAGATGTACTAGCAACTCTCTGGTAGACATTAGAGGTGCCTCACACTGAGGGACCTGGGGCAACCCGAACGAAGTGTAAGGTCTGTAAGGTAAGGTCTTCTCTCTCTCTCTCTCCTATCTCTCTCTCGTCTCTCTCTCTCTAAGTTGTCTTTACTTTTACCATCACATCTCTCACCCTGTGTCGTATCATTGTTGATAAACAGAGGAGATTTGAAATGGTTCGGAATTCGGAAAGGATTTTATCAGCAATGTTAGGACCACGCCTCAATAAAACATGGCATATACACGTTTGCGACTTAGCACATACATATCACAGACATATTGAAAACAAGTCAACGACCGTACGTAGTAGACACACAAATTTCGGCTAACGATGGACAATCGGAAGAAGCACTGGTTCGAACTTCCAGTAGGTTGTTGACTTGTACAAGGTCATCCTTTTGGGCGACGTTTTTACCCGAGGTCCAAAGAATCAGAACTTTAAATAAAGATCAAAAACCCACGGCCGCTTGAAATTTGTGTCGTATGCGCATCCATAATGTCAATAGGTTCAAAAAGAGGTCCGAGGCTGAACCTCCTATGGCTAATGGTCAACGTCAGTCTGTAATGAGCGGGACAGATGGTCGGACATCCATCTCTCTCCCACGGCCTTTCTCTATCCAAAGGTCATATTGGTGCCAAAGCCAACAGAATTTTTAACTCTACACCAACTTGTCACGATGCCTAGTTGCGCAGTGCGTGACTGTACAAATTATTGATTAGAAAATCAACTTATAATTATTATCGGTTTCCGAAAGATAAAGAAACAAGACAAATGGATTCAGCTGTGCGGGAGGAAGGCTAATTTTAACCCCATGACGCAGCGGATATGCAGCAAGCATTTCGAAAAATCTTCTTTTTAAAGAAATCTAAAATATGAACTACTTGGGAAACC
>NC_087214.1:27228398-27244134 GCF_015104395.2 Macrobrachium nipponense
TATATATATATATATATATATATATATATATATAGTGTTTCTACTAGTTCTGTTACTAATATGCAGAATTTCCTGAACTGGTGAGCACACTTATGTAGGAAAGGAAATTCCCAGGAGATTTAAGAGTGTTGCCATCATTGATAACAAAATATTATTGATTAATAATTTTAAATTTTAAATGAGATTAATAACTTTCCTTAAATATTCAGGTAATGCATATGCATAGAGAAGATACCATCTGTGTTGAAAGAAAATCAACCTCCTGGCAAGATGTGATTCTGGTGATAGAAGTTCACTCTTGACGTGGTTCGGAAGTCATGTAAAGCCTTTGGTCCCGTTGCTGAATAACCACTGGTTCCATGCAACGTAAAAACACCATATAAACAAACAAACCTGGCAAGATGTCATCTGTTTCAAAGACGTTTTGTCTCTTGCAATTTATGCAAGCGTTCATAGATTGTCAGGTGGTACTGGTAACCTTAGTAAAATCTACTGCCCACTTAATAGAAGTGAATAGAAAACTTCAGCAACTGGTAGATAGGTTAACACAAGAAAATACTGCTCTGGTTAATGATCAAAAAATTGGGAAAAGAGAAAAATTATTAGGTCAGATTAAAACTTCATACCAAAGGGGTGTGTCTGAAACGCAGACCAGACTAGGGAAATTTGTTTACAGATGAACAAATTGATGCAATGTTTGGTGGAAAACAAATTGTAAATTATGCTGATGGTGATATTGCTGAAGCGCTGTTACTGCACAATCTTGGTCCAAAACATACAAATATCTAAGACAAAAAAAAAAAAAAAAATCTTCCTCTCCCATCTGTTAGTACACTTAACCGCAGTGTGTCTAACCTGGATATTGAACCTGGTGTGCTATTGGCAGTGATTCAACTTTTGAGCCAAAGAAATTAAAAAATGTCACATTTTAAGAGCCTTTGTGTACTCTCATTTGATGAGACAAGTGTTGCATCTGACTGGACGTATGAGAAAGGTAGTGCCATAATACACGAGCCCAAAAAGAAACTTCAATGTGCCATGTTAAGGGGATTGACAACCCCTTGGAAGCAGTTAGTGTATTACGACTTTGACACTGACATGAACAGGCTGGATTGATTGTGGTTGCTAGGTGTCTGACATGGGATCGACAAATCTTAATCTGCTGAAAACAACTTGTGCAAACATTGAAAACCCAAGCTTCACAAATCCAGCATCTAATGACAGGGAAATTTTTGTATTTGCAGATGCACCTCATCTAATCAAAGTAATCAGAAATAATCTGTTAGATTCAGGTTTCAAATTAGATGGAAGCAAAGGATGCAAATATGTGACAAATTCAAGCATACGAGAGATAGTCAAGAAAAGTAGGAAAGACTTGTAAAGGCATCGTTCAAATTAAACGATAATCATATTGATGTAGAAGGACCTAGAAGAATGAATGTTCGTCTAGCGGCACAGCTGTTATCTGACAACAGCCAATCTACACAGTGTTTTGGTGAGCAAGGACTATTAAAGAGTAAGGGATTGGGATACCACTAGTCAATTCATGTTGCTAGCAGATAGGTGGTTTGATCTTTTTAATTCAAAGGTATTCACACATTCAAATAAATCATCAAGAAATGCTTATGTGGCAAATTTGGGCAACACAAAATCAGATGTTTTTTGGAACAATGATTGAGACTGCAAATGAAATGAGAGCTTGTGTGGGAGGAATTTCTCGTAACAATTTCAGAAGGGGCTAATACTTTCTTCAAAATACCTCTCTAAGCTGTACTGAATGTTAAATGAGAAATATAATGCACCTACTTGCTGACACCTACAGATTGAACCAAGATTTGTTTAGAGGATTTTTTCTGCTGCCGTTAGACAAATGAATGGAAACTATGACCACCCATCCATCCCCTGAGCAAATAAAGTACAGAATAAAAAAATTTCTTCTTGGAAAGGAAATTGCCTTGATGGGATCTCGGTATAACACTGAACAGGAATGCAATGATACCAATTTTTCAGATGTAACACTTGCTAAAATAGATACCACTGCTTCTAACATTAACACAGAAAATTTAGAGGAAGAACTTTGCTTATCTGCAATGATTTTTGCAGTGGATGAGGATGAGCTACAATGTGATGAACCTCCTTCATTTGATGTCCAAGGTATGACTTAGTATGTTGGGGGTTTCTTGGTGAAAAAATTTCATTAATATGAATTCCTAGGATCCAGTGTTACAAAGGATGATAATACATGGCTTTCAGCCATAAGTAGGAGTGAAGGGAAACTAAAAAAGCCAATCCAGGATTTTTTTTTTAAACAGTTGCGTATTTCATAAAGTGCAGAATATTCTTCAGAATGCGAATTCTGAACAGAAAAATATAAAGAGAAAAGGAATATCAGGAAAAAAAATGTCAAATTAATAAACAAGAATTTCCCAGGCCATTAAAAATGTACAGAAAAAAATAATCAAAATGTACATATAGAAGAAGAAAATAATAAAGCATGAGTAAAAACCAAACTCGCAAGAAAAGAAAAAATAATTTTTTTTTTTAAGGGTAAAAAAGAAAAAAATGATTGTAGAAATAAGCTATAATATATTAAAACATGCACTGTACAGTAGTATATATGCAATAGTATGAAATAAATTAGATTACATGTGTTCTGGTCAAAAGATGATAATAATAATAATCAATATAATAATAATAATAAATATAACAGTATAATTAAATGTGATTATCAATAAGCAGTCAGAGAGAGAGAGGACAACGCGTCTCAGTTGTTGAACCTCGTGACGTCACATTAATAACGGCTATCCGAAGGAAAGCTGCGTGTGGGTTGACTTGTAAAATTCTGTTGGCCTTTGCGTTTTTACCTCATCATTTAGGGGACAGACTTTAGGACAATTCCTTCACCACACCTACAAGCCACTTTTGGGTAACACATTACCCCACTGATAGGCCACTTTTTGGTAACACTTTACCCCCCACTTCTGGACTACTTTTGGGCACGAGCTCTTGCAGGCATAAGACGCATAAAGGCCTAGGCATACGCAAGACACTTCCCATCAGGGTCCTTGTAAAGGCCTCTCACTGAAGGTGTTCCTCCCCCCATCCATCCTAAGTACCTGCATTGCTATCCATGTGAGTTTATCTTCCTCACTTGACTAAGCAAGTTGTAGTCCCCAACGAGGCACCCAAGCCTTAACGAGGGTTTATGAAGGGGAGAGAAGTGAGTAATTATCATGCTGGGACGTGAAATAAATAAAAAAAAAAAATGAAACCATGAAGCTCTGTTGGGGTAATGTAATGAGCAAATATGATCGTCATGTATTTTCAGTTCAATTTCCATTCCATTGTCCCTTGTTGCCTCACTGGACGAGTAATCGTTGGTAATGGATCATTTGCCTAATCGTTGACTCTACCTCTCTCTCACGACTATATTATAGTTGTATCCCCTGTCATTGTTCGCTAACTTAACCGATTGCTATTTACATCGCTCGTGTATACATGCGTACTCATGAGAGAGAGAGAGAGAGAGAGAGAGAGAGAGAGAGAGAGAGAGAGAGAGATTTAAGTGTACTGGCGTATATTGAGTCCCGATGGTATGATGGACTGAGGCCAATTTCCATAGAACAATATCTGGTATGCAAATTAGACGCTGGACGTTTATGTACGTAATCCAATCTGAATATTTATTATGCATTATTCATATTTTCGTGATAGACGTGACTGAAGCTTTGGTTAAATAATTTCATCCTATATTTCTTAGATAAAATAATGAATTGATATCAAGAACATCCATTTTAGAATGTCATTGATTGTGGAAGTAGGTTCTGATAGGCCTATATAACATTTTCTTTTAGGCATAAGGTTTTTCAATGGTAGGAGGCTCTTATGTTTGAATGAGGGTGAAATTTGTGAGAACCCCGATTTTGCATAAAGTGGGAACTCAGTCTATTGGCATCGAATGGGAACTCAACTTCTGATAACAAATATGGGAACGTAGTCTTTGGAATCAAATTAGGAAATAGGAATTTAATCTCTGGAACACATCTGGGAACTTAGTTTTTGTTTTTGAAACCATTTAGGGAATTATCCTGCTGGGAACTTAGTCTTTAGAATCAGATGGAAATTCAGCCTCTGGGAACACATTGGGAACTCAGTTTTTTGAATTCAGTGGGAATTCACTATTCCTGGGAACACATTGGGAAGTTTGTAATTAGAATCAACATGAGAATGAAACCACCTTGTGGGTAAAATAGTAGGGGACTCAGCTTTTGGAATCAAGATGGGAATTCAACCATCTGAGAATACATTTTCAACTTAAAAATTTGTAATAAAATGGAATACTTCCTTCTGGGAACAAATAGAAATTCGGTCTTTTCAAACAGTTTGGGAATTCAGTCTTCTGGGAACAGAGTGGGAACTCATTCTTGTGAAAAATGGCAACCCGATCTTGTAGCCAAGGTTTATGAACTTATTCTCGTGGGGGCAAAAGGAAACCAAGCACTGATATCAGTTGGAAACTCGGTGTTTGGGGAGTGTATGGGAACTCAGTCGCTTGGGAACAAAGCGGGAACTTGTAGTGCTGTGATTAAAATGTGTAGACAATTTCATTCAAAAGGAGAGAAGTGCGAACGTGAGTATTGAGGGAAAAGAAGAAAGCAATGTGATGATAACACTTGCATGTTGAATAAAAACCTGACCCTTATCTAGTGTATTGAAGTGACTGTTTTACATAGTGGGTAAGATAACAAATGTATAGTGAATAAAGAGCCATGTAGTTATACCAGTGATGAAGGAAACACTTTACATAGTGAATAACATAACACTTTATATAGTGTATAACATACATAACACTATATATAGTGAATAACGTAGGTGTATTTAACCACAAGCCTCAAAACAGTGGCAGCCAAACGTCACTCTTCCAGAAAGGACGCGAAGGCCTATTTGTTATCTTGGCACCACTCTCCCCCTACCATACCCCCCGTCCCATTCCTCTAGTTGTAGCACCCCTCCTCTCCCCCTTCCCTACACTCTTAACTACCCGACACTCCTTAGGAAGTTGTCTTTCATCACCTTCACTTATAAAATGCAAATGCACTGGAGGCCATTCGAGCAATGGAATGAATTCCAACAATGCCAGCGACACACGGACGCATATCCCCGTGACGCGCTGTCTCTGTCTGTCTGTCTGTCTGTCTGTCTCTCCTGACGATGGACTCGATCGTAGAATGAAGTCGAGGGAAATATTTGAACAGACTAATATTTTGATCAAAATTAGAAAAGAGAGAGAGAGAGAGAGAGAGAGAGAGAGGTCTTCACGACTAGTTTTCATTGCTTGAAGAGGTGGTATTGGGATTTATCTCTCTCTCTCTCTCTCCCCTCTCCTCTCTCTCTCTCTCTCTCCTGTTCCCTCCTCTCTCTCTCTCTCTCTCTCTCTCTCTCTCTCGCAATTTCAGGCCGTGATTCAGTACAGTCGATTGACCAACTTGTTTGTCCCAGTGTCAAGTTTTCCATCATAACTTAAAATGTACGTTTTTTTTTTTTTTTTTGCCACTATTTCTGTATGAGATCATTGCCTTTATTTCTGTTATGTAGGCTTTGATTTGTAGCTATCTTACAATTGCTCTTGCAAATTGTAAAATAGCTACAAATTAAAGCCCATATAAGAGAAATAAAGGTAAATATCTCATACAGTTTACAGAACACAGTTGAATATTAGAGGAGATAGATTAGAAATGTCTATTTACCTCAAGTACTATATTCGTGTTATGGTCAGACTTCCTCAAAGCCAAGATCTTGTCTTTTTAATTTGCTGGAGAGTCAGGTTTTCTGAAATGTCACTTGCTAATTAATTTTAAGATTTTAATAAAATCTCCAATTGCTACAAACCCTGTTAGTTCTGAGGTAAACTTGCATTATATTCGTTTATATAATAATATTAAGAAGATTATAGAACAATGTCGAAATTTAATGTTGCTATAACTCCAGACGTCCCGTTTGGAGAAATTCTCCTCCTCACATCGTAGGTTCAACTCAGACAAATGTTGACAGCTACGTAATACGGTTCGTAAAGCATGTTTCTTTAAGCAAGGAAACTGAGGCTGTTTGTTCTTCCCTCTTTGTTCCTCCTCCTCCTCCTCCTTATTTCTCTACTCATTCAAAGAGGGAAGACGCCAAGATCAGCGTGGCAAAAATCTTCCTCCTGTGTCCACCTCATTTGGATGAGAACCAGCCCTCCCTTTCTCTCTTTCACAAATTAAGTCTCTTATTTTCGTGTATGACGATAAAAGATAATTGTCCGCGTAGCAGGTAGTGCCATCAGTGCACCTCACGCGAAGCAATGTAGACATTAATGAAGGTTCTTTGTAGCATCCCATCGGCCCCAAGCTGCACACCTTTCACTCCTTTTGCTGTACCTCCTTTTATATTCTCTTCTTCTATCTTACTTCCACCTTTCCTAACAAATGTTTTCATAGTGCAATTGCGAGGTCTTCCTCCTGTTACACCTTTCAAAAACGTTGACTCTGAATTTTCTCTTTCAGCATTGAATAACCTCATGGGTCCCGGCACTGGCCTCGGGCCTAAATTTTTAAATTCCATTCTATTTGGGCTGTAAATTAACAAAATGTCAGATCTTTCTGAAATCAGTTTGTGGTGTATCAGCTTGTCCTGGCAAAGAGATTTCTTATTTGCTCATTACTTATTGATTGTTGGATCGATGACATCTTATTTATAATCTTCTGTTGTTAGGAAGAGCCATATTTTTATTCATGGTTATCCATTGCAACTGTTTTTATTTCTAGGTTTGTTTCTCATTAGTGAAAGAGGCAGACTGCAACTGTCCTTATATAAATCATCAACGAAGTCCAAATTCCTTGAACCCCAAAAGCGGAAGCAAGCAGAGTAACCAAACAAGCACACAGCTCCTTTCCTTCTCTCTCTCTCCCCATCGGACAGATCCTCCAAAGAGTCGACCAATAGAAATATCTTGTGCTTGATGAAAGCAGGATCTCATTGGGAGCCCCGAATGACTCTTCATCAGGGCTGGGCAGTGTTTGGATATGTCCCCAGTTGGCGTCCACGCTACAGTAAAACGTCATCAACAAGTCGGCAACTCATGACATACATATCACAGACTGGTCAGCAATTGATCACATGCAGATCACCATAAGGTCAGCAGCAACTTATCGCATAGGCATCTCAAACAGGATGACGACAAGTCAACAACCGTCATTGGACGGCGACAATTTGGCAAATGTGGATAATAGTTATACTTCTTTCTAATGAACACCATAATATTCTTTGGAAGCTTGAATTTCAAGTCAGTGGCCCCTTTGGTGGGCTTGTTCCATATGCATACGGTTCATCTTCTGAATAACAATAATAATAATAATAATAATAATAATAATAATAATAATAATAATAATAATAATAATAATAAAGTAAGGTTATCAAAACCCCTTTCCCTTCTACCTTATCTTATTTTTTTTTCGGGCAAGCAAGGTAAGAATTGATTAGTAAATGATCGTCAGCAGTAGTCGTCAGTTTTTGGTCGAAAGTGAATGCTATCGCTTCCGTCTGGTTCGGTAACTACCAGACACACAAAATAAACCTTGTTTAGTGCTACCAGCCTCTTGGAGAGAGGCCTCCTTCAGTAGTGTTCTGTTTTACTCTTCTTTTTTATATTTATATAACAAACGTATATATGTACGTATTTCAGTTGTATTCCACATAGGAAAATGAAAAAAGGTATGTCTCAGAAAATGCCCAACATTTCGTCCTCCAATGGACCTCTTCTTGGAGCGTTTTTTAAGGAAAGAGATAGTTTCAGTGCATGCAGCCAAGAGGCCTAAAAAAATTTTTTAAAAAATATAGTTACCAAAAACATAGCAGTTTGAGCTACAAACTATTCAGCAGTAAAATAACAATAAAACAAGAATAGCAGTTGAACAAATGAAAAATGCCAAAATATCTAACGAAGTAATACATCCATTGAAACAGCATAACATATAGTATATATTAACAAGCGTATATATATATGGAGTTAGGATAAACATTATCCAATTTGTACTGACGTTTCATGACATGTAAGATAAAAGGATCTAATATATACAAACCAGGCGATAAATTAACATTTTTTCCTTTGCTGTGAACAATGCAAGCTGTCTCTATCAATTTCTGTCAATAAATCCTGTGCTCTTAAACAAAATCTTTGACCGAGCCAGTCAATCGGTACATTACACATACTACTATGAACACATAAAGCATTGCTCGTATTATTTGTTCGTATATTATATTTATGATTTAAATGCGTTGTTCGAGTGTCTTCCCAGATTGTCCTATATAAAAACTCCCGCACTTGCATGCAATCTAGTCCCACGTTGGCCGAGTGGACTTCGCACTCGGCTGCTATGGTCCGAGTTCGATTCTCGGCCCGGCCAACGCGAACCAGAGAAATTTATTTCTGGTGATAGAAATACCTTTCTCGATATAATGTGGTTCGGATTCCACAATAAGCTGTAGGTCCCGTTGCTAGGTAATCAATTGATTCCTAGTCACATATATCTAATCCTTCGGGCCAGCCCTAGGAGAGCTGTTAATCAGCTCAGTGGTCTGGTAACAAAACTAAGAATATTTTTAATAAATAAAATGCAATGCGATCTTATTATAGACTCTTTCATTGTTTTCCGGACAATTATGAATTAAAGTTTTTTCCAATGTGCTAGGATATGAAAAAGTTGTACTAAAACCACCAAGTAACCTTAGGGGGTAGACTATAGATTCCAATGTGGGATGGTATGGGAACATATAAAATCCAGTTTTCTGTTTTTCTCCTCCATATGAATAAAATGTTTTTTCGTGCTAACTTTAAACTGTAATCAATATCTTTCCGATTTAAAATTATTTTCAATACCAACTTGATATATAAATTCTAGTTCCTCATTGATAATTCCGGTCTGCAGATATTAAGAGCTCTAAGAAACTTGATCTTAATGCTGAGAATTTTACTTCTACTTTGTGTAGGAGTAATTGCTAATAATAAGATTGTTATTAGTAGGTTTTCTGTGTATTTTAAACTTGTAGCTAGAACTTACAACTGACCTCACACTGTAACATTCAAAATGAGATAACACCATTGTTCTTCTTCGTCAACCGTAAAAGTTATGGAGGGAACTAAATTATTGAGGTCTCTTAAAATCTTCTGAATGTCAATAGAAGTTTTCAGTACCGCAAATACATCGTCAACATACCTACCCCAGAAAACAATATCTGCCATAATTGAATTAGCTATTCTAGACTCATAAAATTCCATGTAAATATTTGATA
This sequence comes from Macrobrachium nipponense, assembly GCF_015104395.2. NCBI lineage: Eukaryota > Metazoa > Arthropoda > Malacostraca > Decapoda > Palaemonidae > Macrobrachium > Macrobrachium nipponense. Next base: position 27,237,726 of record NC_087214.1, read on the forward strand.
ACACTGGGGACAAGCAATTACCCACCTGCATTCCAAATTTTTGTCGATAAAATTTGCCATTAAAAATCAAAAAAACAAGTGGCAACCCGCACAGTGTATTAGTTCTAAAATTACATGATTAGGCAAAGACTGACATGCTTATTTAGTTCGCTATCTAAAAATTCTAAGAACGTCGTTGACAGGTACACAGGTGACAGACTTTTAACATCAAGCTTACCATTATTTCATCACCTTTTGGAGTTTTCCTGATTATTTTTGTTTACAAAATCTAAATTATTTTTCACATGCGAATTAGATATTTTACCTACAAGTGGTTGCAATAATGTTACCAAGAATTTAGAAACTTTAAGACCCTGAACCAATAGTGCTAATTATAGGACGTATGGTTGTCCTTCCTTAAGGGTTTTAACTGTACCATACAAATAGGGAAGTCTAGCATTTACAGTAGTAAATGTACTAACCATATCTTGATTGTTCCCAAATATCTCTCAATCTTTTATGAAACTGCGCATTTACTCGCTCACAAGGATTAGAAATAAAATGTTCATATGTATCTTGGTCATTTAATAGAAGTTCATTTTATCAACATAGTCTCCTCGATCCAAAATAACAACAACATTAGCTTTTATCTGCCCTGGTTATGTGGATATCTTTGTCTTTTCTGAGTGAGTCCAAAGCCTTATTCAGACGTTTCGGAAAGAAGTTAAAAGTACAATGTACTGAGTAATGCACCATACACAACACCTCTGGCCAAATTTAGTGCATTCAATATATCCGGTTTATCAGTATAGCTTTTCTCTTTGATAATAAACTGTTAGCTGATTTCCACTATATCAGGTTTTTTCGTTAATTATTGAATTTCAGTCCCAGTTCCAATACAACCTTTTCACTTTCACTTAAAACTTTGGACGACAGATTAAGTTAGTTGTATTTTTCCCAAATGTTTTCCAATCCGACTTCGATATGATAAATCTTAATTTATTATCAAGCCTCCTCTTATGCACTGTGATCTGACGTCGTAGTTGATTGTAGATATAATCCAATAACCTCGCTTGCCAGTTCCATAGGAATGTCTCTCAAAAACTGACCCCGTATTTGTACAGACTGAGCAAAATGCTTCCACTTTTCTTTCTTCGCGTTATCGACGTGTAAATTCAAAATCATGTTTTCCAAATTGCCATAAGTAAACACTCCTCTTCTCATTGCAGACGTCATCAACGAACGGGGCAATCACGCATTCCGCTTTACATTCCCTAAGGAATATCCATTGTAATTTTACTTTGTGAGCCCTAATGAGGGCCTTCTTGAAGTCAAACACTAGTTGTCGGCAACGTGGATACAGATTAAGAAAAACCTGAAGATTTCGCGTGGACATCTTATAGTACTGGTAATCTCTCAGGCACGAAGATATAGTAATTCAGTTGTATTCCACATAGGAAAATGAAAAAGTATGTCTCAGAAAATGCCCACAGTTTCGTCCTCCAACGGACCTCATTTTGTTCAACTGTTTATTCTTGTTTTATTATTTTACTGCTGAATAGTTTGTAGCTCAAACTGCTAGTTTTTGGTAACTGTATGTTTAAAAATTTTAGGCCGTTTCTTGCTGCATGCACTGTAAACTTTTATCGCTTTCCTTAAAAAACGCTCAACCAAGAGGTCCATTGGAGGACGAAACTGTTGGGCATTTTTTTAGACATACCTTTTTTCATTTTCCTATGTGGAATACAACTAAATTACTATATCTTCGTGCCTAAGAAGATTACCAGTACTACGTATATGTACGTATGTGTATAGGAAAAAGTGTTATTTTTATTTAGTGAGAAGGAAATTATGTCTGGGGCAAGCATTTTATTTATTATTATTAGATTATTATTATTATTATTATTATTATTATTATTATTATTATTATTATTATTATTATTATTATTATTTTATTTTTAGATTGTTGTAAAAGAAATCTATTGAAATGGTTTTTGTCTGTTCGTCCGCACTTTTCCCGTCCGTCCTCAGATCCTGAATCTACTTGTACCAAAAGGTGATGCACAGTAGACATTATCACTGAAATAGGGGCGTGTGTTTTTCAAAGTGCATTATGCTTTTCATAACCTATCTGCCTTAATCTTATCTTGGCCTTTTCATATAGGCCATTCCCATCCATTCTTCCTCTCTCTCTCCTCTCTCTCTCGTCTCTCTCTCTCTCTCTCTCTCTCTCTCTCTCTCTCTCTCTGGGGATTCATATCAGTTTTTATGCTGATAAGCAGAAATCATCGGTCCGTAATATGAGATGTAACTGAGATGGAACTTTGCTTGTTTATCTTTATTTCTTCGTTTGGAATTTTGGTTGTTTTTCAATTCATTGCGCAGACGTTGTTGCGCTGAATGGTTTGTTTTTTCTCGCTGTTGGAATATATCTCCATTTCTTCTTTAATTTTTTGACTCGAGAGCTTATTCGATGCTTCCTTTGGAATACAATTTATTTTGTAAGACGTATCAGGTACTTATATTTCTTTGTTTCCCTTAGGGGTTGTTGTCAGGATGTCAAGTGTTTCCCCTCTGGGTTGTTTATTTACCATAAAGACAGTTATTTCACTTTCTAATTTTTCGCTGATGTTCAAATTTCGATTCCTTTTGATATGTTTTTATGCGTCAGAGAGAGAGAGAGAGAGAGAGAGAGAGAGAGAGAGAGAGAGAGAGAGAGAGAGAAGATTCATCTGGCTCACTTGGGAGGCTGTTCAGAACTTGTAATGATTAATATGAAATACAGATAGCCTTTTATTGTAAATGAACCACCCTGTTTGCCATGTAAAATAGAATCACCACAGACATTTGAAACACCATTTAATCCTCATTGATCTCCTGTGTCCTTCCTGTCTGTCACAAAACACCATCCATGCGTCCTCTCTTCACCAGACCCTAGATTGACTTCGTGCTTCCTTCCCTCTCTCCTTGTTTATGAGGGAGGATGTTATTCCTGCTTGTGATGTTTATTTTTTCATCTGCATTTAGTCATCAGAGCTAAGAATGTCATCACAGTTATCTCCAGTGAAATGCGATCAAATAATTTAATAATTAATAATAATAATAATAATGATAATAATAATAATAATAATAATAATAATATAATAATAATAATAATAATAATAATAATAATAATAATAATAATAATAATAATAATAATAGACACCTTTTCTCGTGACCTTCAGTCTGTAAATAATCTTTTCATATATATGTAATTATAAATATATTTACATACATACATACAGATTTGTATGCTTGGATGTTTGTTTTTGAAAGATATAGAGAAGTAAACAGATATTATTATTATTATTATTATTATTGTTATTATTATTATTATTATTATTATTATTATTACAGTAACAGCCACCTCGCAGACGCCGACGGAAAGGCAACGAGTTACAATTGACCGACCTCAAATGTAAAGGTTGGTGGAAGGATGCAGAAATGGTTCTGTATCCTTTGAAGGATACTCGGGACGCCCCATCATATCAGTCCTCTCCTTCCTTTCACACTCCAGCTTCCTTCCTCATCCCTAGAGACTCATCCTTCGAGTAAGGATCATCTCAGCATCTCTTATAAGAGTTCAAAAGTTCATGGAAAGGACCCTTGACAGTAGTGTTGAGGATGTGTCCTCCCGAGGGTTTTTGGGACACAATGGGCATATAATATGTCCCCAGGCCACTGGGGATATTACATTGGAAGGGGGGGGGAGGCATCTTTTTGAGATCACCTTCAGGATATTGGTTTTGAAAGGTCGGGCGACATGGAAGGAGGATATACAGAGGAGTTTCACAGTCTTTCCAAATGAAGTTTCCGAGTTGGTTCACAGAAGGGAAATCTCGGGAATTGACGATGCCCTGGAATTGAGAATCTCCCTGGTTGTTTATTTATTTATTTAGTTTCTATATAACTTCTTGAAATGGAGACCCCACCACAGTTTATGTGTATACTTTACTTTATTTATTTATTTGTTTTAAATCTAATTCTCTGAAATTGGGACTCGCGGTTTATTTGAATCTGCTACTTTTCGTGTCGTCGACAACTTTCGGGATCCGATGATACCAAGAGTTCCTACCTGATATGTTATTTCATATAATTAATTTTCCCTTCATTTTTACTATTTCTCATTTTTTTAAAATTTACCCTTTGTTTTTAGTTTTTCTCTTATTTGTTCCTCTTATTTTTATTTTTATTTCTCTTATCTTTTTTTCTCTTGTCTTTGCTGCCTCACTCAAGGCCAAGAGGACTGCGCTCGGAATAGTGGTCGTTTGAGGACAGATGAATTTCGGAGGAATATTTATATGTCCTGTCCGTCTGTCTGTCGTCGGTATCATCGATGAGCGATGCTCTTTTTTGTTCCCTTTTACAGATACGACGAAGTGGAAGGAATAATGAAAATTGGGGATTAGGAGGGGAGGTAGGGGAAGGGAGTGTGTTGCTGTTGTTATTCTTTTGAGAGAGAGAGAGAGAGAGAGAGAGAGAGAGAGAGAGAGAGTGATTCGTTCCATTCAGTGCAAAAATAGATATGACAAATAGTGAACAATGCAGAAACTTTTTATTCAATACATTAAAAGGAAAAAACTCAAATCTGACAATGCAAACAATATATCTGTATGTATATATATATATATATATATATATATATATATATATATATATATATATATATATATTGTGTGTGTGTGTGTGTGTGGTGTGTGTGTGTGTATAATATATACTATATATAATTTTTGTCTTCTTGCTTGTATTGTGGACTCCAGGGCCTCACAGAAAAAAAAAAAAAAACGAAATACCATCATCAATAGACGAGAGATATTCCTGTTCATCTGAAGAGCAGGTCAAGGGAAGCAATTTGCAAGCACGATGTGTTCTCTTTCAGGAATCGGTCGATTCCTGCTTCAGTTTCCCAAATGGAACGTGAAGGAATAAAAGAGTAAGAGTCGCGTTCAGACGCTGCTTTCTTCCAACGCTTTTCAGTTAGGGAGAAGAGGCTGTCCAACTGTTTTCAGGTAGAGCGAAGAGAAGCAGTTTTTTTCATGTGTTAATGGAATGTCAGGCCATGTTTGTTGTGTTCCTTTCAGTCTGGAAAGTGGTTTCAGATAGAAACCTCCGCAGGCTAGACTGTAGGCTAGTGTTTTCTTTCTATCAGAATTCTAGAAGGGAAAGAAAGAACCAATCAGGAGAAAGTCCTCGAGATTTATTGGAGTTTGTTGGACTTCTTTTCATCTTTGGTTGCTTCAGAGAAGGGTTTATTTTGTTGTGTTTTTGTAAAAGTGAGTAAATTTTTTTTTTTTAGATTTGTGTAAATATGTACATTAACAGTCCACAAAGTGCATAAACCGAAGTATTACTTACTTAACTCAGATTGAGAACTAAAGAGCGGACTAACCTTTTATTTGTTTTTATACTCCTACTGCCTACTGCCTTTTCCCTTTTCTCTCTTAAAAGTTTAAGAAATATTCCACAATTATTATTATTATTATTATTATTATTATTATTATTATTATTATTATTATTATTATTATTATTATTCGTTTATTTTGCAAGACACCACGTGAAGCATATTTCATCCAAAAGAAAACTTCACGAGAGAGAGAGAGAGAGAGAGAAGAGAGAGAGAGAGAGAGAGAGAGAGAGAGAGAATTGTGGTAACTCTTTCTCTCCTTCCTTTCATCCTGTAGAACCCAAATAATCGTAAGAAGTATTGATGACCATCCAGCCTTTCACCTCTTAGCATAAGCAAAACGGAAAATGCTGACATAACAGTATATATATAATGAAAATAGGAAAACATTTCCCAGAGATGTCCATATGACCAATTTGAATATTTTGAAAGAAGCCAAGTGACCCAAATGATCATGTTTGGTTCATTCGCAGTTAAATGCTTAATTTTTTTTTTTTTTTTTTTAAATGCCAATTTAACAGTAAGAGGATAGGTGTCCATATTCAGTTTATGATTTGATATATTTATATATATATATATATATATATATATATATATTATATATATATATATATATATTTTTTTTTTTTTTTCTTTTTTTTTTTTTTATAATTTAATTTTGACCTCGAAGACAATGCTTAAGCTGTTAGACGCTGCTTGAACGAGTAAGAGAATTTCTAATGGTTCCTTTGAAATTGTTGTGCATATTTCAGGATGCATTGTGATGGGGGATGTGTTGCCATTTTCACCTATAATTATATTTCTTTTTTATCAGTGTCCTCAAAGACATACGTAAGCTACTTACAGGCGCTGCTTAGAGAGAGAGAGGAGAGAGAGAGAGAGAGAGAGAGAGAGAGAGAGAGAGAGAGAGAGAGAGAGACTCCAAAGGGGAAATGTAATAGTCAACCAGGTGTTCTCTCTCTCTCTCCTGAGTAGGAGCAGAGGTTC